>NC_036849.1:31019344-31059675 GCF_002910315.2 Salvelinus sp. IW2-2015
CTCCTCTCTTTCTCTCCTCCCTCCTTCTCTCCCTCCTGTCTTTCTCTCCTCCCTCCTTCTCTCCCTCCTGTCTTTCTCTCCTTCTCTCCCTCCTGTCTTTCTCTCCTCCGTCCTACTCTCTCTCCTCTTTCTCTGCTCCTCAGCTAAGGGGCGAGGATGACTATCTCTCAGACAAAGGGACTAAAGCCTGTGTAATGATGTGATCATTGCATATTATTAATAGTTTATGACTATGGAAATTGATGTCAAGAGACCAAACTGACTCAATAATTTGCCTCCGGCTGTCAATTAGATTGGAAACACTTTTGAACGCTCCCACTCAGATAAATGGTTCTGTAGTGACATAATGAAACAGACTCCATTTAAATCCTCTGAATCAGCCCATAAGCATCATCATATGAAATGGCTACCTGGACTATTTTCATTGACACTCACTTTACCTCCATCTACATGTACATACAGTACCAGTCCAACGTTTGGACCCGCCTACTCATTCAAGGGTTTTTCTTTATTTTATACACTGTAGAATAATAGTGAAGTCATCAAAACTATGAAATAACACATATGGAATTATGTTTATGTTCTAGAGATAAGGGCCTCGCTCAAGGGCCAAACGTTTAGGGAAACATTTAGAGGATGTAAACCCAGCAGCCCTCCAGTTGTCAGATCAATTCCTCCCATTTGTTTCAGTGCCCAGACCAGGTTTAGAACCGGCCACCTTTCAGTTACAGGTCCAACTCCTGCCACACTTCCAACTCCTTAGCCGCTGGGCTACCTACCACAAGTACAGTATGGGTTGTTGCCTGACTGGTTCCAGAGAAGAAAAAATGTGCAAATCTGAAGAAATAAGCAATCTGCCAAAATGAAGACAAAGTGCTATGCAGACATATTATAATGTAGAAGATCTTACATGTAGCTGTCAGCAGCAGTCAAAAGAGAGATCCTGTACCTTTGATAGATCTGGGTTACTGCTAGACTGAGCAAAACATAGATAGTGTGTTAAAAGTCCTGTTGTGATTAACTAGGCTATTGAATCACCAAGACTTATTACACATAATTTATTCTAAATAATTTATACAGTACCTCCTTCTCAGTCCGCAAGTCTTCTAATGGCTTCATGGCTAAGGGCCGTGTCCAGGCACTCTGCATTATTATTATCTAAGAGTGTATGTTTTATTAAACAGATTATTTCTTCTTGCTTCTAGCTAGCATTTAGTTTGCAACAGCACAGGTTTGTATGAACCTCTCAGTTTGCCACTCAGACATCGGCAACAATGTCGCAAAATTTGATCTACCCCCTGCCATAGAGAGCTAACGATGTCAGACGCCAGCTAGCCATTTCTCTGACCGGGCGAAATCATATAAAAAGGGCTTAATCAATGAATTTGATTAAAAATACATTTGATTGATTAATATGGATAGAGAGTTGAAGTCAGAAGTTTACATACACCTTATATATACTCAATACTCAATTAGTATTTGGTAGCATTGGCTTTAAATTATTTAACTTGGGTCAAATGTTTCGGGTAGCCTTCCACAAGCTTCCCACAATAAGTTGGGTGAATTTTGGCCCATTCCTCCTGACAGAGCTGGTGTAACTGAGTCAGGTTTGTAGGCCTCGCACTTTTTCAGATCTGCCCACTCATTTTCTATAGGATTGAGGTCAGGGCTTTGTGATGGCCACTCCAATACCTTGACTTTGTTGTCCTTAAGCCATTTTGCCACAACTTTGGAAGTATGCTTGGGGTCATTGTCCATTTGGAAGACCCATTTGCGACCAAGCTTTAACTTCCCGACTGATATCTTGAGATGTTGCTTCAATATATCCACATAATTTTCCTGCCTCATGAAGCCATCTATTTTGTGAAGTGCACCAGTCACTCCTGCAGCAAAGCACCCACACAACATGATGCTGTTCTTCGGCTTGCAAGCCTCCCTCTTTTTCCTACAAACATAACGATAGTCATTATGGCCAAACAGTTKTATTTTTGTTTCATCAGACCAGAGGACAGTTCTCCAAAAAGTGCAATCTTTGTCCCCATGTGCAGTTGCAAACCGTAGTCTGGCTTTTTTATGGCAGTTTTGGAGCCATGGCTTCTTCCTTGCTGAGCGGCCTTTCAGGTTATGTCGATATAGGACTCGTTTTACTGTGGATATAAAAACTTCTGTACCTGTTTCCTCCAGCATCTTCACAAGGTCCTTTGCTGTTGTTCTGGGATTGATTTGCACTTTTCGCACCAAAGTACGTTCATCTCTAGGAGACAGAACGCGTCTGCTTCCTGAGCGGTATGACGGCTGCGTGGTTTATACTTGCGTACTATTGCTTGTACAGATGAACGTGGTACCTTCAGGCATTTGGAAATTGCTCCCAAGGATGAACCAGACTTGTGGAGGTCTACAATTATTTTTCTGAGGTTTTGGCTGATTTCTTTTGATTTTCCCATGATGTCAAGCAAAGAGGCACTGGGTTTGAAGGTAAGAAATACATCCACAGGTACACCTCCAATTGACTCAAATGATGTCAATTAGCCTATCAGAAGCTTCTAAAGCCATGACATCGTTTTCTGGAATTTTCCAATCTGTTTTAAAACTCGTTTTTCAACCACTCCACACATTTCTTGTTAACAAACTATAGTTTTGGCAAGTCGGTTAGGACATCTACTTTGTGCATGACACAAGTCATTTTTCCAACAATTGTTAACAGACAGATTATTTCACTTATAATTCATTGTATCACATTTCCAGTGGGTCAGAAGTTTACATACACTAAGTTAACTGTGCCTTTAATGACTCCAACCTAAGTGTATGTAAACTTCCGACTTCAATTGTAAAAGTCAATGCAAAACAGGGGAAGAAAATTATGTTTTATCTGTCATTTCAGAATTTGATGTGACTGGGTTAGTTTTTGTTAGCTGTTGTTTTCTAAAAACCCCCTTTATACTCTGGGGACCCTCAAGGGTCTTTGTCGTCACTGGGTATATACACTCAGTTGCCAGTTTATTAGGTACACCCCGTTCACGAAAATGGTTTGCGCCTACAGACAGTGAGTCACGTGGCTGTGGCTTGCTATACACCGAGTATACCTAACATTATGTACATGTTCCTAATGTTGAGTTGCACCTGACCCCTCTTTAGCCCTCAGAAACACCTCAATTCGTCGGGGCGTAGACTCTACAAGGTGTCCACAGGGATGCCCTCCCATGTTGACTCCAATGCTTCCCACAGACGTGTGAAGTTGGCTGGTTGTCCTTTGGGTGGTTGACCATTCTTGACACACACGGGTAACTGTTGAGCGTAAAAGTCCCAGCAGTGTTGCAGTTTTTGACACAAACCGGTGCACCTGGCACCTACTACCATGACCCATTCAAAGGCACTTAAATCTTTTGTCTTGCCCACTCATCCTCTGAATGGCACACTTACACAATCCATGTCTCAATTGTCTCAAGGCTTAAACATCCTTCTTTAAGGTAGCCTATTGTATTCTCTCCGTCCACCTTCCCTTCACCCACACAATATTTAATTACCCTAAACTCGCCCGCCCAACAGATAGAACCACGGGGAATGTGGGTTTTAACCCAACCGGAGCATAACTACGGTGTTGTACTTTACATGGTAGATCATTTGTCTTTGACTGGGCCATGTCTCTGAATGGAGCTAAGCCTCATTGAGCTACTGTTGGCATGATGGGATGTCTAATGGGGGACAGCTAAAGCTGCGTTGCCCGTAGAAAAGACACGCTAAAAGTGGATTAGTTAATCATTGTTAGATTTCTGAGTTCACTTCAGTACCCTTTCCTCCCACTGAGACTAATGCTAGTGCAATTACTCAGACTTCTGCTGTCGCCACTGAAAGAAATACCTATTGGAGAAACATCTCAAAAACTCACAGCAGTAGTTGACGTTTGTCCAATTTAACCACGACATCAATTTAGGACTTTGACAGCATTGTCAGAGTAGTACTTGGAGTGACTTGCCTCCTCAAAATTAATGATATCCTGCTGGGAAAATAGTACCACCATTCTCATAATGTCATAGACCATTGGCCATTGTAAAGGAGGAACAATGCCAACACAACATGTGTCCGGACTTCTTCTATGTGAAGGTTTTTAATAAGACGATCACTTAATATTCTTAGCTCACACTTAAGGCTTGCTCCCTGGTGCTGACTTGTTATTGTAGACGAGGAAGGGGGTGAGATTTAATGAGATTTAACCTTCTTCAACTGTCAGAGCTAGCCTCATAAAACACACTTCAGGCTCGTTCTCCCCAATCCAGACATCAGTCAATCTGAAGAGGCAGGCTCTCCTCTGTATTGTCCAGGCAAAACAAGAACATCCTTGGGGTAAGGATGAAAGTACAGATCTCAGACAAGATCAAGAGACAGAACATCTATCGGATGATTCTTCCACTTTTATACAGCAAATAAAAATGGGACATTTCATTAGAAGACTCAGAATTGCTGTTTTGATCTTTTGGGGGTTTTGTGGGGACCTGTAGCCCTGCAATAGACTAGAGTCTTGTCTGGGGGTTTACTTACACATGAAGCTGCCTCACGCTACATTAACAGGAGACCAAAGACTCCTGCCCTCTGGGTAATTCTGGCACAGACAAGGCTACTCACGCTATCCCACATTATGTCACTTCCATTGTGTTTTTTTGTTCATGGGTTTGAAGGGAAAACAGACAAAGCTCTCATTTTTCAAGTAAAAAAATAACTATATTTTTTGAGAGTAAAAAAAACCCCATTAACATCTTGGCCTTCATCAGAATGGTCTTCAATCTTCATGGACTTTTCAATTCTCAGTCCATGGGGCTAACCAGTTGTCTCTTTCAATAGGTTGGAATGTAAACAGATAAATTAACTTCACCTGAGAGCACCTAAAGCACGTCTCGGATTGTGAGATTGTCAGAATCATTTCCCTGCTCCCTCTCTCTCTTCCCTGCTCCCTCCTCTCTCTTCCCTGCTTCCTCCTCTCTCTTCCCTGCTTCCTCCTATGCTCTTCCCGCT
The DNA here is from genome assembly GCF_002910315.2 of Salvelinus sp. IW2-2015. Classification (NCBI taxonomy): domain Eukaryota; kingdom Metazoa; phylum Chordata; class Actinopteri; order Salmoniformes; family Salmonidae; genus Salvelinus; species Salvelinus sp. IW2-2015. The sequence continues at coordinate 31,024,352 of NC_036849.1, forward strand.
CCCTCCTCTCTCCTCCCTGCTTCCTCCTCTCTCCTCCCTGCTCCCTCCTCTCTCTCCTGCTCCCTCTCTCTCTTCCCTGCTCCCTCTCTCTTCTTCCCTGCTCCCTCCTCTTCTTCCCTGCTTCCTCCTCTCTCCTCCCTGCTCCCTCCTCTCTCTTCCCTGCTACCCTCCCTCTCTCCCGCTCCCTCTCTCTCTTCCTGCTCCCTCTCTCTTCTCCCTGCTCCTCTCTCTCCTCCTCTCTCTCCCTGCTCCATCTCTCTCTTCCCTCTCCTCCCTCTCTTCCCTGTCCTCTCTCTCTTCCCTGCTCCCTCTCTCTTCTTCCCTGCTCCCTCCTCTCTCTTCCCTGCTCCCTCCTCCTTCCATGTTCCCTCTCTCTCTTCCCTGCTCCCTCCTCTCTTCCCTGCTCCCTCCTCTCTCTTCCCTGCCTCCCTCTCTCTCTCCCTGCTCCCTCCTCTCTCTTCCCTGCTTCCTCCTATCCTCTTCCCTGCTCCCTCTCTCTCTTCCCTGCTCCCTCCTCTCTTCCCTGCGCCCCCCTTCTCTCTTCCCTGCTCCCTCTCTCCTCTTCCCTGCTCCCTCCTCTCTCTTCCCTGCTTCCTTCCTCTCTCGTCTTCCCTGCTCCCTCCTCTCTCTTCCCTGCCCCTCCTCTCCTCTTCCCTCTCCCTCCTCTCTCCTCCTCTCTCTTCCCTGCTCCCTCCTCTCTTCCATGCTCCCTCTCTCTCTTCCATGCTCCCTCCTCTCCTCTGACCTTCTATCTTTCTATTGTTTGTACAGCATCACAGGACTTAATTGCCTTACACACACACACACACACACACACACACACACACACGGACACGCACACCCTTTCACCCTTTTACTCTCCCAAGGGAGATATTGATATTTAAAAATCAGTAAATACAAATTATGATTTAGTGATTGGAATAATGGTCATGTTTTAATTATGGTTTCTACGTTTCTACATTTCTTTCGTAATTTTGACCCCCTTTTTCCCCCCAATTTCAAGATTACAATTTTGTCTCATATCACTGCAATTCCCCAATGAGCTCAGTAGAGGCGAGGGCGAGTCATGCGTCCTCCGAAACATGATCCGCCAAGCTGCGCTCCTCAACAACCGCTCGCTTAACCTGGAAGCCAGCTGTGACACCAATGTGTCAGAAGAAACACCGTTCAACTGATGACCAAAGTCAGCCTGCAGGTGCCTGGCCCGCCACAAGGAGTCTTTAGAGCGCGACGAAGCAAGTAAAGCTCCCCTGGCCAAACCCTTCCCTAACCCGGACGACGCTGGGCCAATTGTGCACCACCCTATGGTTCTCTCGGTTACGGCCGGTAATGACACAGCCTGGGATCGAACCCCAGGCTGTAGTGACGTTGCAACACAGTCCCTCAAAACACTGTGCCCCTCGGGAGGCCAAAAAATAAGTTTCGTAACAATTTGATAAATGCCAATAGATCATTTGTTCATTAGACATGGTGGGGGTCTTTTTGTGTCTGTAAAATGATTTATTGGAGAAATGGGGATGGAAATGCCTTTATGAGTAAATATTGATATAGTAACCATCATATCGTCTCGTCCGTGTTTGGCCGGGGTAGGCCGTCATTGTAAATAATAATTAGTTTTTAACTGACTAGCCTAGTTAAATAAAAGTTTTAAAAATTATAATAATTGTCATGAATCTCAGTGCAGTATATTGACTCTGTGGTCATCACCATCATATTATCAACTATAGATGGATAGATGTGAGGTTGTTGCTACTGTAAGAGTATCAATGTCTACAATATATTTGCATTTTCCTTCCTCTCTACCCATTTGACATTTTAGTCATTTAGCAGACGCTGTGTTATCCAGAGCGACTTACAGGAGCCGTGCCATGCTCAAGGGCACATCGACAGACGGCTTGGGGACTCGAACCAGTGACCTCTCAAATGAAATCAAACTTTATTTGTCACATGCACCGAATAAAAGTGTAGACCTTACCGTGAAATGCTTACTTACAAACCCTTAACCAACAGTGCAGTTCAAGAAAGAGTTAAGAAAAAAAAATATATAAATCCAAGTAACTTGGAGTCACGCGATGACATGTGTGGTCCTCCCACTATGACTCCGGAAAGCAAGCAGTTTATTAGGCTACAGATTAAATAATTTATGATGAACTTCACAGGGTGGTGAAAGTGCACAGTGATGAGCTTTATGTGCAGCATTGAGAGTCTTATTCTGGTGACATGATGATCGATGATTGGCTGCTCTCGTGCTTATCCATAATAATCTCATAATGCAGGTAGCCTACTTGCACTGTATCAACTGTATTCTAGTCAATGCCACTGCGACATCGATCGTCCTAATATTGATATATTTCGTAATTCCATTCTTTTACTTTTAGATTTGTGTGAATTTGTTAGATATTGTTAGATACTAGTGCACTGTTGGAGCTAGAAACACAAGCATTTCGCTAAAACATCTAGTAAATAAATGTGTGTATGTGACCAATAACATTTGATTTGAGGTGTTGGCTAGAGCACACGTGGGCATATTTGGTAATATGCAACAGTTTTTGTGACAAATCCATCAGTTGAGTTGAACATTTTATGTAAACCCATTTAGATTGCATTTTTTATTCGGTACCTGGGAGTGAATTAAGCTAGGGTCCTTTTTTCTCAATTTCTGCCTGACTGATGTGCCCAAAGTAAACTGCCTGCTGCTCAGGCCCAGAAGCCAGGATATGCATATAATTGGTACCATTGGATGTAAAACACTTTGAAGTTTGTGGAAATGTTAAAATAATGTATGAGACTATAACACAATTGATATGGTAGGAGAAAATCCAAAGAAAAATCAACCGTAATTTTTGAGAGCCCATGCTCTTACAATGGAAAACATAGGGGCATATGCAATTCCAGCTCCCAGATTGCAATTCCTATGGCATCCACTAGATGTCAACAGTCTTTGTTCAAGGGTTCAGGCTTGAAACTAGAATAATGAAGAACAAATATGAGTTTTAGTACGACGACACCAGTTTGAAAATCCGTGTTTGATGGCGCCAACTAAATGGACTTTTTGGGATATAAAGAAGGTTTTTATCTAACAAAACAACACTACATGTTGTAACTGGGACCCTTTGGATTGGAAATCAGAGGACATTTTTCAAACAGTAAGTGAATATTTAACCGCTATTTGTGAATTTATGAAACCTGTGCTGGTTGAAAAATATTTTGATGTGGGGCGCCATCCTCAAACAATTGCATGGCATGCTTTCGCTGTAAAACCTATTGTAAATCGGACAATGCAGTTAGATTAACAAGAATTTAAGCTTTCAACCGATGTAAGACACTTGTATGTACCTAAATGTTTAATATCCATGATTTTTATTATTATTTATTTGAATTGCCGACCCTCCAATTTCACCGGAAGTTGTCGACGCTAAGCCCTAAGAAGTTTTAAATGCAAAAGTAATTTTTACACAATGTCATAGAACACAGTGTTTTATCCATAATAAATCCGTTTGATGGAAACACATCTCTGGTGGGAAAATGCGTGTAATATTCACATGAAAATCTGTCGCCTAATGTTTGATTTAAATGTAAACCCCTCCATGTACAGTTGAAGTCGGAAGTTTACATACGCCTTAGCCAAATACATTTAAACTCAGTTTTTCACAATTCCTGACATTTAATCCTAGTAAAAATTCCCTGTCTTAGGTCAGTTAGGATCACCACTTTATTTTAAGAATGTGAAATGTTAGAATAATAGTAGAGAGAATTATTTATTTCAGCTTTAATTTCTTTCATCACTTTCCCAGTGGGTTAGAAGTTTACATACACTCAATGAGTATTTGGTAGCATTGCCTTTAAATTGTTTAACTTGGGTCAAACGTTTTGGGTAGCCTTCCACAAGCTTCCCACAATAAGTTGGGTTAATTTTGGCACATTCCTCCTGACAGAGCTGGTGTAACTGAGTCAGGTTTGTAGGCCTCCTCGCACACATTTTACAGTTCTGCCCACAAGTTTTCTATGGGATTGAGGTCAGGGCTTTGTGATGGCCCATCCAATACCTTGATTTTGTTATCCTTAAGCCATTTTGCCACAACTTTGGAAGTATGCTTGGGGTCATTGTCCATTTGGAAGACCCATTTGCGACCAAGCCTTAACTTCCGGACTGATGTCTTGAGATGTTGCTTCAATATATCCACATAATTTTCCTGCCTCATGATGCCAACTATTTTGTGAAGTGCACCAGTCCCTCCTGCAGCAAAGCACCCCCACTACATGATGCTGCCACTCCGGTGCTTCACAGTTGGGATGGTGTTCTTCGGCTTGCAAGCATCCCCCTTTTTCCTCCAAACATAACGATGGTCATTATGGCCAAACAGTTCTATTTTTGTTTCATCAGACTAGAGGACATTTCTCCAAAAAGTCAAATGTTGTAAATAAGCTTATCAGAAGCTTCTAAAGCCATGACATACATTTTCTGGGATTTTCTAAGCTGTTTAAAGGCACAGTCAACTTAGTGTATGTAATCTTCTGACCCACTGAAATTGTGATACAATTAATTATAAGTGAAATAATCTGTCTGTAAACAATTGTTGGAAAAATGACTTGTGTCATGCACAAAGTAGATGTCTTAACCGACTTCCCAAAACTATAGTTTGTTAACAAGAAATTTGTGGTGGTTGAAAAACGAGTTTTAATGACTCCAACCTAAGTGTATGTAAACTTCCGACATCATGTATATAGATTATGAAAGTATGGATTTTCTACAGACGTGTAATACTGGAATTGGGTGATTCTCTGATTTCTGTTCTCAGAATATTATTTTTTTGCCTTTATTTAACTAGGCAAGTTAGTTAAGAACAAATTGTTATTTTACAATGACTGCCTGCCCCTGCCAAACCCTCCCCTAACCCGGACGACGCTGGGCAAATTGTGCGCCGCCCTATAAGACACTTACATCCTAACCAGACCTCTCGTGCACGTGCGTCCGTGTGCACCATCGCGCGCATGTTGATTTTGTCCACCCACACCAGACGCAATCAGGACATGCAGGTGGAATATCAAAACAAACTCTTAACCAACTATAGTCATTTTGAGACAGGTCGAAAAGCATTAAACATTTAAGGCAATTTAGCTAGCTAGCTGGCTGTTGCTAGCTAATTTGTCCTGGGATATAAACCTGAAATGCCCAAGGTCCTCTACTCCGACAATTAATCCACAGATAAAAGGTTAAACCGAGTTCATTTATAGTAATCTCTCCTCCAGGATTCTTCTTCTTTGGATTTTATTTGGCGGTTGGCAAACCAACTTTAAGGTGCATTACCACCACCAACTGGACTGGAGTGTGGACCTCAGTTCATCTTTCAATCACCCACATGGGTATATGCTCCTAAAAACCAATGAGATGGGAGAGGTGGGACTTGCAGTGCGTTAAACATCACAAATAGAACCAAGTTCTATTTTAGCGCTTGGCTACGCAGATGCGTCGTTGACGCGTGTAAGCAGTATGGGTGCAATGATTGTATAAAATGTATGTGTACATTCATTTTGCAACGCTCGTGCACATTGTGACAAAAAAGCTTTGTAAATTGAAGAACAGTGTGATAAAAACATTTTAAAAATCAATGTTACAGAATGAGATGAGTGATCTCAGCTGTCATCATATTTCGCCAGGCAATCGGAAGATTCATGCTCTAGACATATCCAAAGACCTTGTCTGAAACAGGCACATATTATAGTTATTTTATATCAGTAAACAGCCCATGTAGATCATCATGTTTCCTTGAAATGTCCCTAGGTAGCAGCAATAGGTTGTTTTCGCATCTCCCCTAAAACCATTGACAACTGTGTTCCGTTTTCAAAGGGATTTTTAAATAAATGTGAACTATTTGGTTGTAATATCATCACCACTTGAAGAGCATAGTCAAACCTACAAATGTCAGATTATTCCACCCAAAACAATTGCGCACATTTAGCTCTATCATCAGAGGTCATACAGCAAGTAACTGCATACTTTTCAGTAAACATCAACTGATCATGTCATTGCAGATACGTAGTGTAGCCTCACGATATCTCTCAATATTGACCGCCATTAATTGGATATTTGAGTGATATAAAATAAACATGAACTATACCTGACAAGTATGAGTGGTTTATCTTTTGTGGGCTCTGCCTGTTTATCTGTCAAGCAGCAGAAGGGCACATTTGCTGATGTAACGTTACTGTTAGCTTATAAGTTTACTTAGCAAGCTACCGGTAGTAACTTTGTACATTTGGCTAAACATATAGTGGTAAGCAGACCTAATGTACTTTTTTCTGCAAACAATGTAGGCCTACAGTACCTAGCGAAGTTAGCTAACATGATTTCCTTTTCAACATTGTTTTTAAGAGCGTTTAATTAGGATTGCTGCTGACAGACATGATAAAGGCTACATTGAATGAAGGACCGCTTCAAATTGGCTAGCTGGGAGATTCCTAAAGTCAGGTGTCCTTTACCATGAAAACACAAAGATATGAATCTCAAAGGTGTTTTTTTGCATTTTGACCATTTTGTTTTTGTGGATGTCGGTGTTTTTGCCATGTCCCAGGGTGGTATTCATCAACATCTACGAGAAATATTCAGTTATAAAATATTCAACATATTTACTCATTATTTTATAGTCCTACTTAAAATTTCTGTAAAAAATGTAATGTTTATTGATTTTAAGAATTTCTGTGTGTCCCTGATTTGACTTTCCACCCTGTTAGTTTGTAGTAATACCCCTTTAAAGAGCAGCCCCTTCCCACAATGACATCACATTCAGGAAGTGTCAATCATTTTTGGGATGGGAAAACAACAGTGCAAAGCTAAGTATCAACAGCCTGTTTTATCTATATTTTAATGTTTCATGATGTTAGTCAATTAGGCTCACCTTCCAACAGGACAATGAACCCAAGCTCACAGCCAAGACAATGCAGGAGTAGCTTCGGGACAAGTCTCTGAATGTCCTTGAGTGTACCAGCCAGAGATCGGACTTGACCCCGATCAAACATCTCTGGAGAGACATGAAAATAGCTGTGCAGCAACACTCCCCATCCAACCTGACAGAGCTTGAGAGGATCTGCAGAGAAACATGGGAGAAATTCCCTAAATACAGGTGTGCCAAGCTTGTAGCGTCATACCCAAGAAGACTCCATGCTGTAATCGCTGCCAAAGGTACTTCAACAAAGTGCTAAATAAAGGGTCTGAATACTTATGTAAATGTGATATTTCTATTTTTGATATGTCATTATGGGGTAGGGCATAGCAGGATTTCTTATAACCTTCCAGGTTAGAGTCCCGTTCCTTGAAAGAGGCAGCTCTACCCTTTAGCTCAGTGTGAATGTTGCCTGTAATCCATGGCTTCTGGTTGAGGTATGTACGTACAATCACTGTGGGGACGACGTTCTCGATCCACTTATTGATAAAGCCACTTTTTTATAGATCGAGTCACTGGTGCTTCCTGCTTTAATTTTTGCTAGTAAGCAGGAATCAGGAGGATAGAGTTATGGTCAGATTTGCCAAATGGAGTGAGAGGGAGAGAATTGTACGCATCTCTGTATGTGGAGTAAAGGTGGTCTAGATTGTTTCTCAATCTGTTGGCACATTTAAAATGCTGATAGAAATTAGGTAAAACTGATTTAAGTTTCCCTGCGTTAAAGTCCCCGGCTACTAGGAGCGTCGCCTCTGGATGCGCGTTTTCCTGTTTGCTTATGGTGGAATACAGCTCATTGAGTGCAGTTTTAGTGCCAGCCTCGGTCTGTGGTGGTATGTAGACAGCTACAAAAAATACAGATGAAAACTCTTTAGGTAGATAGTGTGGTCTACAGCTTATCATGAGATACTCTACCTCTGGCGAGCAAAACCTTGAGACTTCCTTAGATATTGTGCACCAGTTGTTGTTTACATATATGCATAGGCCCCCGCCCCGTGTCTTACCAGAGGCTGCTGTTCTATCCTGCCGATAGTGTATAACCCGCCAGCTGTATGTTCTTAATGTTGTCGTTCAGCCACGACTCGGTGAAACATAAGATATTACAGTTTTTAATGTCCTGTTGGTAGGATATACGTGCTTTCAGTTCGTCCCATTTCTTTTCCAGCGATTGAACATTAGCGAGCAGAATGGAAGGCAAGGGCAGATTAGCCACTCGTCGCCTGATCCTCACAAGGCATCCTGATCTCTTTCCGCGAAACCTACGTTTCCTTTTCCAGCAAATCACGGGGATCTGGGCCTGGTCGGATGTCTGTAGTATATCCCTCGTGTCCGACTCATTGAAGTAGAACTCCTCGTCCAATTTGAAGTGAGTAATCCCAGTTCTGATGCCCAGAAGCTCTATTCCATCATAAGAGACAGTAGCAGCAACATTATGTACAAACCAAGTTACGATCAAGCGAAAAAACAAACAAAATAACATGGTTGGTTAAGAGCCGATAAGACGGCAGCCATCCCCTCCGGCGCCATCTTGTTAATATCACTCCAGAGAACGTGTTTCCACTGCTCCAGAGTCCAATGGCGGCGAGCTTTACACCGCACCAGCCGACACTTGGCATTGTGCATGCTAATCTTAGGCTTGTGTGCAGCTGCTCAGCCATGGAAACCCATTTCATGACGCTCCCCGACAAACAGTTTTTGTGCTTTCGTTGCTTCCAGAGGCAGTTTGGAACTTGGTAGTGAGTGTTGCAACCGAGGACAGACGATTTTTACACGCTATGCGCTTCAACACTCTGTAGTCCCGTTCTGTGAGCTCCACTAATTTGAATGGGTGTCCACATATATTTGTATATACAGTATATGTCTAATATGTCTAATAGACTAAATCTGACTCATGACCAGAACCCAAATGATTTTATCTGTTCAGGCGGCGAATATCATCGTTCTTCGTCACGTGAAGGTGACATATCTGAGCATACAGCACCATATTCAGGCAACAAGGCATGGAAAGGCAAACATTGTCATATTTAATCCAAAGCACATCTCTGCTATATCTGTTTAAAAAATGCAGCATAGTAAATCCAGAGCTCTAATCACAACACCTGTTTTCTGTAAAGATGCAAACGCAGGCCAATCTTTGCTCAAAATGTATTTAAATGATTTAACAGAAAATGAAAGTGTTTGTTGTGAACGATGGATGTGATGGGTACAGATTGGGTTGTCAGCGGAGGCGGTTCCTGAAGTCCAGACCCAACATGGTGGTAGTGTTGGTCTGTGATCCACTTCAAACTGTCAATGTAGAAATCATAAAAACTATTTTTTTCAATATTGCAAGAAGATTGTCATTTTACATACCAATAGTCTTGGCCAATCACCAGTCAGCACCACATTCATGTTTTGTGTAATTGTCATTTTGGGGTAGTTGACTTTACGTATGACCCCGGCATAGAACCCAGATTGTTCTGTGCTGGAGCTAGTCAGTCCTTAAGAGTTTGTTGCTTGTGTACAATAAACATCACGGAAAGAAGGTTTGTTGTGGTCTTTCCACCCACGTCCTCCACATCAGCTGTACAGTGAGTTATTAGTTTGCTAGATTCACAGTGCTAGCCAGGTTAAGGTTAGCTGCTGAGGTGATTGAGCATTATCTAACGTTAGCTCACACTCAATGAAGATCTCGAACCACAACAACAATGAAAAAAATATTGAGCCATCCAATCTTTTCTGTGGACTTTCAGACATTTGTGTGTGTTTTGGGGCATTCTCACTGATTGTGACATCGCCAGCTAGCTTGTTAGCTAGATTCAGTTGCTACAGTAGATAGCTATTTACAGGGTCTCCCCCCTCCCTGTGCACTGCACAATCCCTGAACTTGTTGCTATGGCAACCCAATGGCAGCTAGCACAGTGAGAACAAGACTGGCCTATTTTGCCTTTTTGTGCAGATTATTATAATTTTTATATATTCTGGATTTTTAGTTCAAATTTTTTTCCCAATGAAATGGTATCTGAAGTTGAGCATGTCCCTGCTTGCCTTCAGCATACCTGGAAGAGAGAATTGCGAGGATATGGGACCTAATTGAGAGGAGTTTGGAACATTTGGAGAGAACGGAGGTGCAGGACTGCTCTTCTAGCAGCTACCCAGTCCCAGCAGCAAAACCGGAGGAGAGGGGGAGAAGAGAAGTGTTGCCCCCAGCAATGGTGTCCCCAGCGACAGTGAGCCCTCAAGCGAAGGTGACCAGAACAATGATGGTGACCCTCGGCGGCGACGCCCGGCGGCGGTGACCCCAGCGATGATGTCCCCGGCGAAGGTGCCCCCGGCAATGGTGAGCCGCCAGCAACAGAGTCCCTGGCGACGGGGAGCCTCCCAGCAATGGGTCACCTGGCGACTGAACCCCCCAGCAATGGTGACCCCAGCGACGGTGAGATCTCCGATGATGCACCCTGCTGCTCACACAGAGGTCACTGCCCTTCACACCGATAAGGTCCCCACCCTGTGGCCCGCTCTGAGGTCACTGCCCTCAACATCGGGCAAGGTCCCCACCCTGTGGCCCTCTCTGAGGTCACTGCCCTCGACCCGGGCAAGGCCCCACCGCGCCTCTGGCACCAAGGTCTCCGCCCTGGACACCTAGCAGGGCAACCACCCTGCAGCCCGCTCCGAGGTCTCAGCCCTCGACACCGGGCAAGACCCCCACCCCGCTGTTGGCACTAAGGTCTCCGCCGCGATGCCGGGCAGAGCCACCCCTCTGCATCTTCCGATGTTGTTGATACAGGCACCACCAGGCCTATACTTCATCCAGGCCATGGAGTGACCCTGGGGCCCAGGGTGAATATCGCTGAGCCAACACTGAACATTCTTTGAGTCTGGATATTCTTCTCTGAACATCTTGGGCACTACAGTGGGTTTGCCCCAGTCCATTGTGGAAGAAAAACGCAGACCAACAGCTACACGCCACCTTCTAACAAAGACTTCTACTACACACCCCACCCACCAAGTTCATGTCAGAGTTCAAGTAACAGACACATCTCAACATCAACTGTTCAGAGGAGACCGCGTGAATCAGGCCTTCATGGTCGAATTGCTGCAAAGAAAACACTACATAAGTACACCAATAATAAGAAGAGACTTGCTTGGGCCAAGAAACACGAGCAATGGACATTAGACCGGTGGAAATCTGTCCTTTGGTCTGATGAGTCCAAATTTTTAGATTTTCGGTTCCAATCGTTGTGTCTATGTGAGACGCAGAGTGGATGAACGGATGATCTCCGCATGTGTGGTTCCCACCGTAAAGCATGGAGGAGGAGGTGTGATGGTGTGGGGGTGTTTTGCTGGTGACACTGTCTGTGATTTATTTAGAATTCAAGGCACACTTAACCAGCATGGCTACCAAAGCATTCTGCAGCGATACGCCATCCCATCTGGTTTGTGCTTAGTGGGACTATCATTTGTTTTTCCACAGGACAATGACACAACACACCTCCAGGCTGTGTAAGGGCTATTTGACCAAGAAGGAGAGTGATGGAGTGCTGCATCAAATGACCTCGCCTCCACAATCACACGACCTCAAACTAATTGAGATGGTTTGGGATGAGTTGGAAGCTGGTTGAAAGAACGTGAAGAGTATGCAAAGCTGTCAAGGCAAAGAATGGCTACTTTGAAGAATCTAAAATATATTTTGATATGTTTAACACTTTTTTGGTTACTGCATAATTCCATATGTGTTGTTTTATAGTTTTTATGTCTTCTATTATGATTGAAGAAAATAGGATAAAAGTTTTTTTTAAACTTTAAGTAGCTGTGTCCAGACTTTTGACTGGTACTGTGTATATACACACACACAGTTGAAGTCGGAAGTTTACGCACTAAGGTTGGAGTCATTAAAACTCGTTTTTCAACCACTCCACAAATTTCTTGTTAACAAACTATAATTTTGGAAAGTCGGTTAAGACATCTAATTTGTGCATGACACAAGTAATTTTTACAACAATTGTTAACAGACAAATTATTTCACTTATAATTAATTCACTGTATCACAATTCCAGTGGGTCAGAAGTTTACATACACTAAGTTGACTGTGCGTTTAAACAGCTTGGACAACTTGGAAAATGATGTCATGGCTTTAGAAGCTTCTGGTAGGCTAATTTACAACATTTGAGTCAATTGTAAGTATACCTGTGGATGTATTTCAAGGCCTACCTTCAAACTCAGTGCCTCTTTGCTTGATATCATGGGAAAATCTAAAGAAATCAGCCAAGACCTCAGAAAATAAATTGTAGACCTCCACAGGTCTGGTTCATCCAGGGGAGCAATTTCCAAACACCTGAAGGTACCACGTTCATCTGTACAAACAATAGTACGCAAGTTTAAACACCATGGAACCATGCAGCCGTCATAACGCTCAGGAAAGAGACGCGTTCTGCCTCCTAGAGATGAACGTACATTGGTGCGAAAAGTGCAAATCAATCCCAGAACAACAGCAAAGGACCTTGTGAAGATGCTGGAGGAAACAGGTACAAAAGTATCTACATCCACTGTAAAACGAGTCCCATATCGACATAACCGGATAGGCCGCTCAGCAAGGAAGAAGCCACTGCTCCAAAACCGCCATAAAAAAGCCAGACTACGGTTTGCAACTGCACATGGGGATAAAGATCACACTTTTTGGAGAAATGTCCTCTAGTCTGATGAAACAAAAATAGAACTGTTTGGCCATAATGACCATTGTTATGTTCGGAGGAAAAAGAAGAAGAACACCATCCCAACCGTGAAGCACGGGGGTGGCAGCTTCATGTTGTGGGGGTGCTTTGCTGAAGGAGGGACTGGTGCACTTCACAAAATCGGCGGTATCATGAGGAAGGAAAATTATGTGGATATATTGAAGCAACATCAAGACATCAGTCAGGAAGTTAAAGTTTGGTCACAAATGGGTCTTCGAAATGAACAATGACCCAAAGCATACTTCCAAAGTTGTGGCAAAATGGCTTAAGGACAACAAAGTCAAGGTATTGGAGTGGCCATCACAAAGCCCTGACCTCAATCCTATAGAAAATGTGTGGGCAGAACTGAAAAAGCGTGTGCGAGCAAGGTGTGCGTGTGCGAGCAATGGGATAAAATTCACCCAATTTATTGTGGGAAGCTTGTGAAAGGCTACCCGAAATGTTTGACGCAAATTAAGCAATTTAAAGGCAATGCTACCAAATACTAATTGAGTGTGTGTAAACTTCTGACCCACTGGGAATGTGATGAAAGAAAGAAAAGCTGAAATAAATAATTCTCTACTATTATTCTGACATTTCACATTCTTAAAATAAAGTGGTGATCCTAACTGACCTAAGACCTGTCTCTTATACACATCTAGATGTGTATAAGAGACAGTATATACAGTGGGGAGAACAAGTATTTGATACACTGCCGATTTTGCAGGTTTTCCTACTTACAAAGCATGTAGAGGTCTGTKATTTTTATCATAGGTACACTTCAACTGTGAGAGACGGAATCTAAAACAAAAATCCAGAAAATCACATTGTATGATTTTTAAGTAATTAATTAGCATTTTATTGCATGACATAAGTATTTGATACATCAGAAAAGCAGAACTTAATATTTAGTACAGAAACCTTTGTTTGCAATTACAGAGATCATACGTTTCCTGTAGTTCTTGACCAGGTTTGCACACACTGCAGCAGGGATTTTGGCCCACTCCTCCATACAGACCTTCTCCAGATCCTTCAGGTTTCGGGGCTGTCGCTGGGCAATACGGACTTTCAGCTCCCTCCAAAGATTTTCTATTGGGTTCAGGTCTGGAGACTGGCTAGGCCACTCCGGGACCTTGAGATGCTTCTTACGGAGCCACTCCTTAGTTGCCCTGGCTGTGTGTTGCGGGTCGTTGTCATGCTGGAAGACCCAGCCACGACCCATCTTCAATGCTCTTACTGAGGGAAGGAGGTTGTTGGCCAAGATCTCGCGATACATGGCCCCATCCATCCTCCCCTCAATACGGTGCAGTCGTCCTGTCCCCTTTGCAGAAAAGCATCCCCAAAGAATGATGTTTCCACCTCCATGCTTCACGATTGGGATGGTGTTCTTGGGGCTGTACTCATCCTTCTTCTTCCTCCAAACACGGCGAGTGGAGTTTAGACCAAAAAGCTCTATTTTTGTCTCATCAGACCACATGACCTTCACCCATTCCTCCTCTGGATCATCCAGATGGTCATTGGCAAACTTCAGACGGGCCTGGACATGCGCTGGCTTGAGCAGGGGGACCTTGCGTGCGCTGCAGTATTTTAATCCATGACGGCGTAATGTGTTACTAATGGTTTTCTTTGAGACTGTGGTCCCAGCTCTCTTCAGGTCATTGACCAGGTCCTGCCGTGTAGTTCTGGGCTGATCCCTCACCTTCCTCATGATCATTGATGCCCCACGAGGTGAGATCTTGCATGGAGCCCCAGACCGAGGGTGATTGACCGTCATCTTGAACTTCTTCCATTTTCTAATAATTGCGCCAACAGTTGTTGCCTTCTCACCAAGCTGCTTGCCTATTGTCCTGTAGCCCATCCCAGCCTTGTGCAGGTCTACAATTTTATCCCTGATGTCCTTACACAGCTTTCTGGTCTTGGCCATTGTGGAGAGGTTGGAGTCTGTTTGATTGAGTGTGTGGACAGGTGTCTTTTATACAGGTAATGAGTTCAAACAGGTGCAGTTAATACAGGTAATGAGTGGAGAACAGGAGGGCTTCTTAAAGTAAAACTAACAGGTCTGTGAGAGCCGGAATTCTTACTGGTTGGTAGGTGATCAAATACTTATGTCATGCAATAAAATGCAAATTAATTACTTAAAAATCATACAATGTGATTTTCTGGATTTTTGTTTTAGATTCCGRCTCTCACAGTTGAAGTGTACCTATGATAAAAATTACAGACCTCTACATGCTTTGTAAGTAGGAAAACCTGCAAAATCGGCAGTGTATCAAATACTTGTTCTCCCCACTGTATATATGTTTGTGAAATATATTATAATGGTTACATGCATTTGTTAGGAAATGGCACCATCACTCAGAGCTTCCTTCAATGCAGCAGCGTTACAGAGCACACCGTAATGCAGACCCAGAGAGAAGACAAAATGAGAAAGAGAATGTCAGAGAGACATGGAAAAAGAAGATGATTGCGGATGTCAGTGAGAGAGAGAAGTGTGTTCTAAGGAAAAAAAATTGAAAGATGAAGAGAGAAGAAAAGGCCAGAGCAACAACCAGGGAATATTTTACCCCAACCCCCACTTCCTGAACATGACCCAATGCCAGGGCCCTCACGGTTAGAGCAAGCTTGAAGCTGGGCACATTGATGCATTATTAGTCAGGATCTATTTGAGTTGTGTTCACAACAGTTCACAATATGTGTGCATTATTCTATATTACTAAACATACTCATGTTATTACTATGTTTGTTTGTTTGGTTTGTTGAGTCATTCATTGATTAACTGATTCGTTGATTGATTCATTGATTAGTTTACTGATTGCAATATTAATAGTGCTGATTGTGTTTTAGACAACGACGTCACGGTCAAATAAAGACCAATATTGAAAAGAAAAGGCTCACGAAAGAGATCAAGAAACTTCAAGCCACCTTGGAAAAAGAGAAAAATACAAGACATTTCAAATGCACTAAGGGGAACTCCAAATCTCCTCTGATTGCTGTGCTGAGGCATCATCCTGTCCATCCAACCATAAGAAAAACCTTTCTGTTGCACTCCTCATTGGTCGAAGGTATTAGAACTAAATATCACAACACCAGAAAAGTGAAGGAGAGGCAGATGATTGCAAGAGTAACTGTTGAGATAATAGTGAAGAAGTGCCGACTGCAAAGGCTCGCCCAGAATACTCTAGTTTTTCCAAGAAGAGGGCTGAATCAGATGGAGATCTTTGTACCTTTTGTGTGGACGGATAGAAACCGGGCAACTGCTGAATCCAAGAAAAAAGTGAAATCCTTTTTGAGGGATGGTGTGAGTTGCATGACTGTAGGACGAAACAAACTGTCACATGAAACAAAAAGAAGATGCAAAGGTTGCTGACAGACACAATGAAGAATCTACACAGGAAGTTCCTGTCAGAAAGTCAAGATTCAATCTCGTACTCTTTCTTCTCCACCTTTAGGCCATTTTGGGTTGTGGCACCCATGGAATCTGACCGTGAGACGTGCCAGTATAAAACACATGAGAATCTCCAATTCATGGCTATCAGCCATTACAGCCCACGGCTTATCGCCCCAAAAAATCTTAGCAGGTGCCACTGTGTGCAACACCAAGTCTAAAACCCCTGCATATGATGAGTACGATGAGTGTAAGGAATGCCACATTAACGCTCACATCTAAAACCCCATCAAACAAAGAAATGACCCTGACCCAATGTTCAGTTGAGAGCTCCAAAGATGAAGAACAGAGAGCCAACATTATAGTGAAGAAGGAGGTGACGACAACTAAGGACACACTTTTCAGTCAGTTCCAGGACCTTCATGTTCAGGTACCACCTTTTCAACATCAGATGGAAGTATGCAGCATACAGAGGCTTGAGGGAGAATCTCAAGCACCACCCGTGTTTGATTCATGTGGACTTCAGTGAGAATTACTTCTGCAAACACTCCATGGATGTCCAGTCGGTTCATTTCGGAGGATCGCATTAGCAGGTGGGCCTCCACACTGGAGTATTATATGCAGGAGCACAGCCTTCACCCGTTGTCTTCTGCTCCATCTCCCCATAAAGAAGGCAAGACCCGCCAGCAAGCTGGGCACACCTTGAACAAATTCTGGAGATGGTAAAGGAAAGGTACCCATAAGTTAACCGGCTGCACGTCCTCAGTGACGGGCCAGCAAGCCAGTAAAAACAGAAGAAAAAATTCCTTGTTTCAACTGAACCATTCAACAGAGGCTTCCACGACTGAGGCTCCAAGATCAACTCTAGAAGTTGCTGAGGCTCCAAGAACAACTCTAGAAGCTGTAGAGGCTCCAAGACCAACTGTAGAAGCTGTAGGGGCTCCAACATCCAACTCTTGAAGCTGCAGAGAATCCAATATCATCTATAAAAGATTCCGCCGACGCTCCAATATCAACACTAGATGCCGCCGATGCTCCAATATCAACACTAGATGCTGCCGATGCTCCGAGATCAACTCTTGAAGCAGCCAACGATCCGAGAACAACTCTTGAATCGGCCGACACTCCGAGGTCATCTATAGAAGCCTCCGAGCCAACAAGGTCATCTATAGAAGCCTCCGAGGCTCCGAGGTCATCTATAGAAGCCTCAGAGGCTCCGAGGTCATCTATAGGAGGTACCAAGGTCAACTCCAGAAGCCGCCGAGGCGCCGAGCTCAACTCCGGGAGGCGCCGAGCTCAACTCCGGGAGGCGCCGAGCTCAACTCCGGGAGGCGCCGAGCTCAACTCCGGGAGGCGCCGAGGCGCCAAGCTCAACTCCGGGAGGCGCCGAGCTCAACTCCGGAAGGTGCCGAGGCGCCGAACTCAACTCCGGAAGGCGCCGAGCTCAACTCCGGAGGGCGCCGAGCTCAACTCCGGAAGGTGCCGAGCTCAACTCCGGAGGGCGCCGAGGCGCCGAGCTCAACTCCGGAAGGTGCCGAGCTCAACTCCGGAAGGCACCGAGGCGAGGAGCTCAACTCCGGAAGGCGCCGAGGCGAGGAGCTCAACTCCGGAAGGCGCCGAGGCGAGGAGCTCAACTCCGGAAAGCGCCGAGGCGCCAATATCAACGCTAGAAGCCTTTGAGGCTCCAAGATTACCTCCAGAGGCTGCAGCGGCTCCAACATCAACTCTAGAAGCTGCTGTGGCTCCAAGATCAACTATAGATGCTGCGGAGGCTCCAAAATCCTTGTTACGTACGCCTCTTGGAGGAGGGAAAGCAACACCCTTGTCATGACGTTGCCTGTTTGGGTACATCAAGCCCCATCCCCCTCTCCCTGCCACTCCCTGCCTCCCCCGTTCCTCCTTCAACCCATGCTGTGGCCAGAGAGACGTCGTAAATTCCTGAAAATCTCCTCATGGACACACAGTATAGCAGAGGGTAAAACTTCCATAGAGAACAAATTTCTTCCACCTCACAGAACATGAGGTACGAACACATTTCATGTTCCTGAAAAAGTATAAAGGATCGGTGAAGATTCCAGCTATTAACCGGTCCGTTTGTCACAACTTGGGAAACTCATGGGAGACTGTGTGGCTACATTACCATACCGCTGTTTATATAACAACCTCAGATATGAGGTTTACATCTAATTGTTGTATAAAATGAATGAGTGAGTATGATACTGTTTGTATAATTGTGTAATATGATTTTGGACTGTTTAATGAAGAAAAATACAAATCCCTTTTGATTTGAACTAAACCAGGATGTCTGACCCCAGTTGGGTCAGACATCCTGGGTCAGCCCCTTTCGGCAATTCCTAATAAAAACCCAACTTGAGCAATTATCACCAGACCATGTTTTTTCTCCATAGGAGGAGAACGAAGGTTGAGTACCATTGCTGAATCTGTTAAGCATACCACGTGGTTAAACTCTTAGACGAATAAGAACAAGTCTTTGATATTGACTACTAGTCTGCAGCTAGGAATTCGGTATCATTGAACGCGAAGAACGACAACCGCCGAAACATCCATTCTATAACGAATGTCACTCTGAACTATCCACAATAACCAAGACAGAGACAGACGAAACTCTCCAACAGAAACTAACTTTTCTTCAGTGATCAAGACGACACACAGAGCGTAAATATATATATATATTGATTGCAATTGTTCCCGAATGAGTGAGCGTTCATGTGTAAAGGATTAGCATGTCAATTGTTATAATTATGAACTCTGTAGTGACTTCTTAGTCGACCCCCAATTTTCCCTTTGTCTAACAAGCCGCCATGCCGGTTCAGCCCACTAGGGCATATTTCTCCTATCATTTCATGTAACCATTTTAAGTTTGTTTGTTTGTTTATGCATTTCTGTGAATTACTTAGTTAGTAATAAATAAATGATTTAAGACAATTGATGTATGGATGACTCATAGTGAAGACTGGGTTCGCGCAGATAACCAACAATTTACGACGTTTGGAATGAGACTAACGTGAGATAAAAGTAAATAATTCATTAATTCGAAGACTAATTGATCAGATAAAATATCTGAAAAGTTATTTTAGGAAATGATAACTTTGTAATCCGAATATTTTTCCTTGGTGCCCCAAATTCCTAGTTAATTAGTTACGTTATTATTTAGTTGATCACGTAATAACTAATTACAGAGAATCTTTGATAAAAACTATAAATCTTCAATTTAATGACAGTAAAGACACGACACCCTGCTACACTCAACTTCCCGTGGAGGTAAAGAGGTATGTTACTATAGGTGCGGGTAAGGATGACAGATGCAGAGAATATTACCGTTAACAGGGAATTAATTCCTTCACACGGTAATTTGGGGAAAAGGGGCCGGACGTAACCAAAGCACAAAAAGTTAAAGTTAAAGAGCCCCTTCTCCTACCTTACCTACCCACTACTTATCTATTCTTAAAGCCACCTGGCGTGCTAACCAAAATACAGGGGGTGGTCCGCCCAGGTCTTACCTATTGTGCATAGACAGAGTACATACTACGGGTATATATATGCCTGCAAGCCTCTTGCCTAAGCACTCCCAAGGTGCCCTTCCCCCTGGGAACAAAAACAGAATAATACTAACGTAATGTGAACAAACATACCTCAGCAGGACCGGCTACAAAATACTTTACAAAAACTGTCTGAGCAATAACCAACACAGGACATACCAATAAGCTCTCTCTCTGAGCAAAGGAACATTGGCTTTTATACAGCTGGAGAAGGAGTCTGTAATTGCAGACATCTGTATCCCCTGACGAGAGGGTGGGGTCAGCTCCAATATGCAATGGCCTGACCAATCAGCTGCTTGGGAGAATCCAGGAAGCCATTTCCTGAAATCCATACACATACATACAAACCCACAACACAGAAACTGGGGAACGTAACAATCCTGTAGAGCTGATCAGGCTCCAATATCAAGCCTAGAAGCTGCTGTTGCAGCCAGATCAACTCTAGAAGCTGCTTAGGCTCCGAAATCAACTCTAGACTCTGCAGAGGCTCGAAGATAACTCTAGAAGCTGCTGATGCTCCAATAACAACTCTTGATGCTGCTGAGGCTCCAAGATCCTGTAGCCCTGATCAGGCTCCAAAATCAACTCTTGAAGCTGCTGAGACACCAATATCAACTCTAGATGCTGCTGAAGGTCTAAGATCAACTCTAGAAGCTGCTGAGGCTCCAAAATCAACTCTAGAAGCTGCAGAAGCTCCAATGTCAACTAGAGAAGCTGCTGAGGCTCCAAGATCAACTCTAGAAACAGCTGAAGCTCCAATATCAACTATATAAGCTGCTGGGTGTCCAAGATCAACTCTAGAAGCTATTGAGGCTCCAACATCAACTCTAGAAGCTGCTGAGGCTCCAACATCAACTCTAGAAGCTGGTGAGAATCCAAGATCATCTATAGATTCTGCTGATGCTCCAATATCATCTCGAGAAGCTGCTGAAGGTCCAAGTTCAGTCCTAAAAGCTCTGACGCTCCAATATCAATCCTAGAAGCTGCTGATGCTCCAAGATACATTTTCGAAAATGCAGAGGCTCCAACATCAACTCTAGAAGCTTTTTAGGCTCTAAGATCAATTATAGAAGCTGCTGAGGCTCCAGGATCAACTATAGATGCTGCTGTGGCTCCAAGATCAACTGTATAAGCTGCTGAGGCTCCAGGATCAACTATAGATGCTGCTGAGGCTCCAAGATAAACTTTCGAAAATGCAGAGGCTCCAACATCAACTCTATAATTAGCTGAGAATCCAAGATCCTGTAGAGGTTATCAGGCTCCAATATCAACTCTAGAAGCTGGTGAGAATCCAAGATCATCTATAGATTCTGCTGATGCTCCAAGATCAACTCTAGAAGCTGCTGAGATGCCAATATCAACTCGAGAAGCTGCTGAAGGGCCACGATCAATCCTAGAAGCTCTGATGCTCCAAGGTCAACTGAAACCCAGAGGTTTCAAGATCTACTGTAGAAGCCACTGAGGCTCCAAAATGAAATCTAGAAGATGCTGAAGGTCTAAAATCAACTCTAGCTGCTGCTGACGCTCCAAGATCAACTTTGAAAATGCAGAAGCTCCAACATCAACTCTATAATCTGCAAAGGCTCCAATGTCAACTCTAGAAGATGCAGAGGCTCCAATGTCAACTCTAGAAGCTGCTGTGGCTCCAAGGTCAGCTCTAGACGCTTTTAAGACTCCTAGATCAACTCTAGAAGCTGCTGAGGATCCAATATCAACTGTATAAGCTGCTGAGTGTCCAAGATCAACTCTAGAAGCTTTTGAGGCTCCAAGACCAACTCTAGATGCTGCTGTGGCTCCAAGGTCAATTATAGATGCTGCTGAGGCTCCAAGATAAACTTTCGAAAATGCAGAGGCTCCAAAATCAACTCTAGAATCTGCTGAGAATCCAAGGTCAACTCTAGAAGCTTTTTAGGATCAAAGATAAATTCTAGAAGCTGCTGAGGCTCCAAAATGAACTTTCGAAAATGCAGAGGCACGATCAACTGTAGAAGCTTCTGATGCTCCAAGATCAACTCTAGATAATGCAGCGGCTCCAATATCAACTCTAGAAGCTGCTGACAATCCAAGATCAAATCTAGAAGCTGCAGACTCTCCAATATCAACTGTAGATGCTGCAGAGGCTACAATGTCAACTAGATAAGCTGCAGAGGCTCCAAGATCAAGTCTAGAAGCTGCTGAGGCTCCAAGATCAACTCTAGAAGCTGCTGAGGCTCCAACATCAACTCTAGAAGCTGCAGAGGCTCCAATGTCAACTCTAGAAGCTACAGAGGCTCCAATGTCAGCTCTAGAAGCTGCTGTAGCTCCAAGATCAGCTCTGGATTCTGCTGAGGCTACAAGATCCCGTAACGCATATAAGGCTGCAATGTCAACTCTAGAAGCTGCTGAGGCTCCAAGATCAACTCTAGAAGCTGCTGAGGCTCCAAGATCAACTCTAGAAGCTGCTGAGGCTCCAAGATCAACTCTAGAAGCTGCTGATGCTACAGATTACCTCTAGAAGCTACTGAGGCTCCAAGATCAACTCTAAAGCTGCTAATGCTGTAAGGTTAACTGTAGAAGCTGCTGAGACTCAAGACCAACTCTAGAAGACGATGATGGCCTAATATCAACTCTTGAAGCTGCTGAGACTCCAAAACCATCTCTAGCATCTGAGGCTCCAATATATCTTGATGCTGCAGAGGCTCCAAGATTGACTCTAGAAGCCGCTGAGGCTCCAATATCAACTCAGAAGCTTCTGAGGCTCCACGATCAACTCTAGAAGCCACAGAGGCTCCAACATCAACTCTGCTGCTTAGTATCCAATAAAATCTATAGAAGCTACTGAGGTGCCATTATCATCTCTAGAATCTGCTGAGAATCCAACGTCAACACTAGAAACTTCTGAGAATCCAAGATATTCTATAGAAGCTTCTTAGGCTCCAGAATCAACTCTAGACGTTCCTGAAGGTTCAAGATCGTCTGGAGCTGATCAGGCTCCAACATCAACTTTAGATGCTGATGAGGCTCCAACATCAAGAAACTGCTGAGGCTCCAAGATCACCTCTAGAAGCTGCAGAGGCGCCATAATCAACTCTAAAAGCTGCAGAGGCGCCATGATCAACTCTAAAAGCTGCGGAGGCTCCATGATCAACTCCAAAAGCTGCTGAGGCTCCAAGATCAACTCTAGAAGCTGCTGAGGCTCCAAGATCAACTCTAGAAGCTCATGGGACTCCTAGATCAACTCAAAAAGCTCCTAGAGCTCCAAGATACACTCTAGAAACTGCAGAGGCTCCAAGATTAACTCCAGAAGATGCTGATGCTCCATGATCAACTCCAGAAGCTGCTGAAGCTCCAAGATTACCTCTAGAAGCTTCTGAGGCTCCAAGATCAACTCTAGAATTTGCTGAGGCTCCAAAATCAACTCTGGAAACTGATTAGGCTCCAATATCAACACTAGAAGATGCTGAGGCTTCAAGATCAATTCTAGACGCTGCTGAGGCTCCACGATCAATTCTAGAAGCTGCTGAGACTCCAATATCAACTCTAAAGCTACTGATGCTGTAAGGTTAACTGTAGAAGCTGCTGAGGTTCAAGACCAACTCTAGAAGACGATGTTGCTCTAATATCAACTCTTAAAGCTGCTGAGACTCCGAAACGATCTCTAGAATCTGAGGCTCCAATATAAACTCTTGATGATGCAGAGGCTCCAAGATCGACTCTAGAAGCCGCGCAGGCTCCAATATCAACTCAGAAGCTGCATATGCTCCAACATCAACTCTAGAAAATGCTTAGTATCCAAGATAATCTATAGAAGCTACTGAGGTGCCATTATCATCTCTAGATTTATCATCTCTAGAAACTGCTGAGAATCCAATATATTCTATAGAAGCTTCTGAGGCTCCAAAATCAACTCTAGACGTTCCTGAAGGTCCACGATCGTCTAGAGCTGATCAGGCTCCAACATCAACTCTAGATGCTGATGAGGCTCCAACATCAAGAAGCTGCTGAGGCTCCAAGATCAACTCCAGAAGCTGCTGAGGCCCCAAGATCACCTCTAGAAGCTGCAGAGGCTCCATGATCAACTCTAAAAGCTGCAGAGGCTCCATGATCAACTCTAGACGCTGTTGAGGCTCCAAGATCAACTCCAGAAACTGCTGAGGCTCCAAGATCAACTCAAGAAGCTGCTGAAGCTCCATGATCAATTCTAGAAGCTGCTGAGGCTCCAGGATCAACTCTGGAAGCTGATTAGGCTCCAAGATCAACCCTAGAAGCTGCTGAGGCTCCAAGATTACCGCTAGAAACTGCTGAGAATCCAAGATCAACCCTAGAAGCTGCTGTGGTGCCAATATCAACTCTAGAAGCTCTGATGCTCCAAGATCAACTCTAGAAGTTGCTGAAGGTTCAAGATGAATTCTAGAAGCTTCTGAGTCTCCAAAATCAACCCTAGAAGCTGCTCAGGCTCGAAGATCCTCTTGAGCTTATCAGGCTCCAAGATCAACTCTAAAAGCTTCTGACGCTCCAAGATCAACTCTAGAAGCTTCTGAGGCACCATGGTCTGTGTGCACCATTGAAACCATGTGGTGACCAGAGGCCCCTCACTCTCAGTATATTGGTAATTGGTGTGTGGTTTCCTACAACATTGAGCCATACCCAGGAATCATCACAGATGTGCAGTAGGATAGAATCTAGGTAAAGGGCATGCACCGTAATGGAATAAACAAATTATTCTGGCCAAGCCCATGTGACGATATCAGCTGGTATGCTGACTACCAGGTAGTATGTCTGATCCTAGAGCCACAGGTACGTAGCCCTTTCCTGCAGTCAATGACCAAATCTCCTCTCTTTGGCCTCATGGATGGAATGTTATAAAGCAATTTTTCAAAATGTCATAATTAATAAAGATTTTTTTTCTTAAACAATGAAAATCCAGTGTTTCTATGTTTTGCTATATTTCATTCATCTGTAATGTATATAAAGTGTAATATTGGGGTGCAAACTCAAAATGTAATACATTTCAACTCTATATCTGACCTTTTTTAAGCCCAAAACCATGTGTGGGATGTGTATACTTTTGTTTCAAAGTAGATTTGTTTAAGACTATCAAGAATCACTCTGTGTGATCCTGATTCAGCCCACTGCCGTAAAATGTTAATAAAAGGTCTGTATCAATGGAAGCTACTTGTAACACAGATGCATTGAGAAGCAAGTACAGGGGGTGAATTTAATAATACAATAAACATGGAACAATACAAAACAAGAGTAGCGTCTGGACATGAAAAACATAACTAATACTGCCTGGGGAATGAACCAAAGGGAGTAACAGATATAGGGGAGGTAATCGTAAAAGTAATGGAGTCCAAGTGAATCTCATGAGGCGCAGGTGCGCGTAACGATGGTGGCAGGTGTGCGTAATAATAAGTAAACTGGCGACGTTGAGTGCCAGAGAGGGGGAGCGGGAGTAGACGAGACACTAAAAAAAAAACTAATCTCTGACGAAGCAAGCTAATTATTATGTTGGTTTCTTAGCTAGCTAAATGCCAAATGCATAGGTACCTTCACGTATTCAAAATTACATGATCATTGATGTTTACTGATCATAAAAAGCATGCAGCTACCTGCTGTATAACTCTGATAATAGAGATACATGTGCACAATTGTTTTGCAATGGGAAATGTGTAGTTCTGACTATGCTCAATAGGTGATGATATTAAAACCAAATAGTTATAACAATTATTTAACAATCCCTGTAAACTCAACAAAAAAAGAAACGTCCCTTTTTCAGGGCCCTGTCTTTCAAAGATTATTCCCAAAAATCCAAAGAACTTCACAGATCTTTATTGTAAAGTGTTTAAACACTGTTTTCCATGCTTGTTCAATGAAACATAAACAATTAATTAACATGCACCTGTGGAACAGTCGTTAAGACACTAAAAGCTTACAGACAGTAGGAAATTAATGTCACAGTTATGAAAACTTTGGACACTAAAGAAGCCTTTCTACTGACTCTGAAAAACACCAAAAGAAAGATGCCCAGGGTCCCTGCTCATCTGCGTGAACGTGCCTTAGGCATGCTGCAAGGAGCCATGAGGACCACAGATGTGGCCAGGGAAATAAATTGCAATGTCTGTACTGTGAGACGCCTAAGACAGAGCTACAGGGAGACAGGACGGACAGCTGATTGTCCTCACCTGCACAGGATCGGTACATACGAACATCACACCGGCGGGACAGGTACAGGATGGCAACAACAACTGCCCGAGTTACACCAGGAATGCACAATCCCTCCATCAGTGCTCAGACTGTCCTCAATAGCCTGAGAGAGGCTGGACTGCGGGCTTGTAGTCCTGTTGTAAGGCAGAGACTAGACATCACCGGCAAAAACATTGCCTATGGGCACAAACCCACCGTCGCTGGACCAGACAGGACTGGCAAAGAGTGCTCTTCACTGACGAGTCACAGTTTTGTCTTACCAGGGGTGATGGTCGGATTCGCGTTTGTCGTCGAAGGAATGAGCGTTACACTGAGGCCTGTACTCTGGAGCGGGATCGATTTGGAGGTGGAGGGTACTTCATGGTCTGGGGCGGTGTGTCACAGCATCATCGGACTGAGCTTGTTGTCATTGCAGGCAATCTCAACACTGTGCGTTACAGGGAAGACATCCTCCTCCCTCATGTGGTACCCTTCCTGCAGGCTCATCCTGACATGATCCTCCAGCACGACAATGCCACCAGCCATACTGCTCGTTCTGTGCGTGATTTCGTGCAAGACAGGAATGTCAGTGTTCTGCCATGGCCAGCAAAGAGCCCGGATCTCAATCCCATTGAGCATGTCTGAGACTGTTGGATCGGAGGGTGAGGGCTAGGGCCATCCCCCCCCAGGAATGCCAGGAACTTGCAGGTGCCTTGGTGGAAGAGTGGGGTAACATCTCACAGGAAGAACTGGCAAATCTGATGCAGTCCATGAGGAGGAGATGCACTGCAGTACTTACTGCACCTGGTGGCCACACCAGATACTGACTGTTACTTTTGATTTTGACCCCCCCTTTGTTCAGGCACACATTATTCCATTTCTGTTCGTCACATTTCTGTGGAACTTGTTCAGTTTATGTCTCAGTTGTTGAATCTTGTTATGTTCATACAAATATTTACACATGTTAAGTTTGCTGAAAATAAATTCAGTTGACAGTGAGAGGACGTTTCTTTTTTTGCTGAGTTTAGTTGTCAATGGTTTTATCGGTACTGCGGGTCGGTCTCCTTGCCCCTTCCAGCAGCCAAATTGAAGGTATTGTGACGTTTTAATGAAAACGACCTATAGCTGTAATGAGGTGCGTACTGGTGGCAGAGAAGTCAGGTGCAGGAGAGCAGAAACTGATTTACAACGGTGTCGTTTAAAACTTCTTATGGCTGGGGGCAGTATTGAGTAGTTTGGATGAATAAGGTGCCCAGAGTAAACTACTCTGGCCCAGAAGCTAAGATATGCATATTATTAGTAGATTTGGACAGAAAACACTCTGAAGTTTCTAAAACTGTTTGAATGATGTCTGTGAGTATAACAGAATTCATATGGTGGGCAAAAACCTGAGAAAAAATCCAACCAGGAAGTGGGAAATCTGAGGTTTGTAGTTTTTCAACTCTTTGCCTATCCAAGATACAGTGGAAATGTGGTCCGATTGCACTTGCTAAGGCTTCCACTAGATGTCAACAGTCTTTAGAACCTTGTTTGAGGCTTCTACTGTGAAGGAGGAGGGAATGAGAGCTGTTTCAACAGAGTGCCATGAGCTCAGTCTCACGCGCTCCCGTGAGAGTTAGCTGTGTTCCATTGCATTTCTAAAGACAAAGGAATTCTCCGGTTGAAACATTATTGAAAATTTATGTTAAAAACATCCTAAAGATTGATTCTATACTTCATTTGACATGTTTCTACGAACTGTAACGGAACTTTTTGACTTTTCGTCTGGACCTAGTGCTCGCGCCTCATGAATTTGGATTTGTGACCTAAACGCGCGAACAAAAAAGAGGTATTTGGACATAAATGATGGACTTTATCGAACAAAACAAACATTTATTGTGGAACTGGGATTCCTGGGAGTGCATTCTGATGAAGATCATCAAAGGTAAGTGAATATTTATAATGCAATTTCTGACTTCTGTTGACTCCACAACATGGCGGATACCTGTATGGCTTGTTTTTGTGTCTGAGCCCCGTACTCAGTGTACTTTTTCCGTAAAGTTTTTTTGAAATCTGACACAGCGTTTACATTAAGGAGAAGTGGATCTATAAGTCCATGTATAACACTTGTATTTCCATCAACATTTATGATGAGTATTTCTGTAAATTGATGTGGCTCTCTGCAAATCACCGGATGTTTTGGAAGCAAAACATTACTGACCATAACGCGCCAATGTAAACTGAGATTTTTGGATATAAATATGAACTTTATCGAACAAAATCTACATGTATTGTGTAACATGAAGTCCTATGAGGGTCATCTGATGAAGATCATCAAAGGTTAGTGATTCATTTTATCTCTATTTCTGCTTTTTATGACTCCTCTCTTTGGCTGGAAAAATGGCTGTGTTTTTCTGTGACTACTTGCTGACCCAACATAATCGTTTGGTGTGCTTTAGTCGTAAAGCCTTTTTGAAATCGGACACTGTGGTGGGATTAACAACAAGTTTATCTTTAAAATGGTGTAAAATACTTGTATGTTTGAGGAATTTCAATTATGATATTTCTGTTGTTTGAATTTGGCGCCTTGCACTTCCGCTGGCTGTTGTCATATCAATCCCGTTCGCGGGATTTCAGCCGTAAGAAGTTTTAATAAACATAAACCACCGTCAACAGAACAATACATGAAATGGGTCAAACAAAACCCGGTAATCACCAGCATACCGTGCACAAGCACTACCGGAAACAATTACGGACAAGTACATGGGGGGAACAGAGGGTTAAATACACAACATGTAATTGACGGAATTGGAACCAGGTGTGATGGAAGACAAGACAAAACCAATGGAAAATAAAAGGTGGATCGGCATGGCTAGATGGTCGGTGACGTCGACCGCCGAACGTCACCCGAACAAGGAAAGTGACCAACTTCGGTGGAAGTCGTGACAATAGCCATATAAATATAATGAATGGAACGGGCTTGGAAGCTCTAAACCTGGCAATTTGACTGGTAAACTCATTATACAATCGCGATTTGTCTGTCTGGTATTGTGATGCAATCATCTCCATGTTATTTTAGAATGTTCTATCAACTGATGCTGGATTGCCATGGTAATGTGGGTCATGCAATGGAATGCATTTTTTTGTAATTGACTCAACAAATCACAGCACAGATTTAAGGGTACACTTCCTGCTTTTTCTTCCTGGCTTACTTCTCATTATGCCATCATTGACTTAAATGGAGATGCGATTTTTATTAATTATATTTATATTGTAATACATCCTCCCCTAGTCTACTGCAGCTCCAATAAAGTCTGTGAACACGAAGAACCCGTAAATTAGAGCTTTGAGTTTAAGCCCTTCTATTTGTGGCACAAGAAAATACCTCTTTTGCCTGAGGAAAGAATTGGAAATAGTGCTGGTAGAATATAATTCAGTTGGCATATTTGTAGAATTGACCAGACAAGTGTTAATGACAATAAGTGTTTAAATGGTTACTGTATCATAAACAATGACGTCTTACAAAACAAATGAGAATGAATGATTATGACAACGAACCCTGCCGATACTTTTGAGAAGTTTGTATAGATTGCGCTGCAAGTTATTGAACAGATAACGTTAGGCTACGTGTGCCTTTCCCCTCATGTGTTCAGTTGGTCAGAGGACTGGACAGCTCCTTTCCTAAACAGGCGGGAGGAGCCAAGCGTGGACCACTATGCTGTCTACTCTATCACACAAAAACCTCACGTCTGAATAGCTACACCGCCGTCTTTATTCCAGTAAATATAGTGCCATGCTTGGACGCATCCAATATGACTGACTAGCTAGCTGAAAAACTAAGCGATATAGGTAAAATGTAAAATTTTAAGCAAAGTTATTGATTGAACAGTGAAGATTTAGGTTAATATCGTAACGTTTTATGATATAGTTCTGCTTGTCGCATTTTCGTTTCTGCTCGTGCGTAATTGGGTATCCTATGCTATTAAGCGCGTGGTGTGTAGGCTATTCTTTCAGAACATGGGCTTGACGAATTTTAATTCAGGTCCGATGCTGCATGCACGTATAATCAACTTTTCAACAATGTCAACCTGTTCTTTGGAGGCGAGGGACTGGTCGTGCTGAGAGCATTAGGTTATCCTACAAAGCCCTGTAGTTATTTTTGACGGAGAAATTAGAAACTGAGCTGCGACTTGACAAATGCTTATTTTACAGGAGAAGAAGCATGCTGAAAATCAGGATGTCCCTGACAACATTTGGGTTATTTCTGGTCTTGAGTGTTGCCATCACTAAAGGTAATTTACCACATCATCCATTATAGTTTCCATTATAGCAATAGTACCCTCATTACATAAAGGCTGTCATTGAGATTTAATAACTTAATAATAAATCACTTACTAGCTGCGAGTGTTTTCCTTTTAAATGATTGTTCGGTTTTATATTTGAGGTCTTTGAAAAGGCAATTCATAGCTAACCTCGTGTTTTCTCTTTCACAAATCCAAGCTATTGAATGCAGCGCAGGGTGCAATCCTGAAAACGGCTACTGTGAAAAGCCTGAGGAATGCAGGTAATTAAATTATATAATAGATCATTGGAAGTATGTTAAATATTCGTAGCAACCATGTTTCATCAGCATAAGCAGTCAATTGTCATCTTATTTCACCCCATTTCCACATGGTCAAGTCATCACAGACCAAACAAGAAATTATGTTTTTCATCCTGCTAATTCCACGTTTAGATGTATTGTTTACAAATATATAAAAAATCTACTTTTTCCCAATCAATTATACAGTAATACACCCTGTGGAATCATCCAATAATAATCCAGCTGGGTGAGAAAAAACATGTGTGAAGCATAACAATGGTCCCTTCATCTGAATCATGTTTTCAGATGCAAACCAGGCTGGCAGGGGGTAACATGCAAGCAGTGCATGCCCTTCCCAGGATGTCTTCATGGCAGCTGTGAGAAAGCATGGCAGTGCATCTGTGAAGAGGGCTGGATGGGGAGCCAGTGTGACCAAGGTGGGTATCTGTGAAGGTGGGTATCATATCTGTGAAGAGGGTTGGATGGGGAGCCAGTGTGACCAAGGTGAGTCCAATCCACTTTTCTCTCACATGTCAGCCCCTGACCATGTGAATAAGGTAGGATACCATAAGATACAGCTGAATGATTCACCGATAGCACATACTTAGTTTAATCTTCAATATACTGTAAATTTATGTACATTTTTATGACTTTACCTCGAGCTGAAAGAGAAAGCATCTGTTTGAGGGTGGAAAGAAAATAGTATTTCCTGTCTCTGATGGCTCTATGTGCTCCACTATCTTAAAGACACCATGGGTGGGGAGGTGTCAAATGTAGTCTACTTGTCACTGGTTTGTTTGTTTTCAATTTACATTGTGGCGATAAAATCATAACAAACTCTGCGTGTGTGTGTGTGTGTGTGTGTGTGTGTGTGTGTGTGTGTGTGTGTGTGTGTGTGTGTGTGTGTGTGTGTGTGTGTGTGTGTGTCGTTGGGTGTGTGTTTGTGTGTTGTGTGTGTGTGTGTGTGTGTGTACCCATATGGGTGTACGCATGTGTGTAATGAACCTCTCCCAACAACATTGTATCAACTTTTTCCAGACACCAACCAGTGCTCATCTAAACCATGCACTGATAACTCCACATGCATCCAGACTGGCCAGGAGGATACCTCTGCATTTGTCTGCCTGGTTACACAGGAGAGAGCTGCCACCTGAAAAAGGGATCATGTCTAACAAACGGGTATGAAAATCTGACATGGTTTGCATTATCTTCATTAAAACCTTAGTCTCTAAAGCTTTTTCAATACCAGATTAGGTGCATTGAATCCATTGGGGGATCAACCCTTCTGCCTTTCAAATGGACACAGGCTTGTCTCTGGAGACTGATAGGTATACAGCCCTCTTGACCGCCATAGTCTCACTGAATCTCACTATGGTTGCTCTTTGTTACACTGGCCTGTTATTGCTGAGAGGACCCCGACCGAAAATTCAATACAGCTCTGTCTGTGTGTCCTTCTCCTTTAGTTGACAAGCAATCATTTCAGTTCTTATAAAAATCCTCTAACTGAAATGACTTTTGCATGGAGATGTATATTAGTTTCTTTTGGGGGACTCTGAGAATGACTCCTAACACCTGAGCCCACATTGGAGCTCAGTAATCATGGACCGTCATTAAGCTTTGAAAGAAGGGCCCATAACATGGTCTAGTGGATGTCCAGAGTAAATGTCTAGAGTGAAGTCTAGAATGAATGTCTAGAGTGAATGTTCTAGAGTGAATGTCTAGAGTGAATGTCTAGAGTGAATGTCTAGAGTTGGAATGTCTAGAGTGAATGTCTAGAGTGAATGTCTAGAGTGAATGTCCAGAGTAAATGTCTAGAGTAAATGTCTAGAATGAATGTCTAGAATGAATGTCCAGAGTGAATGTCTAGAGTGAATGGTCTAGAGTGAAATGTCTAGAGTGAATGTCTAGAGTGAATGTCTAGAGTGAATGTCTAGAAGTGAATGTCTAGAGTGAATGTCTAGAGTGAATGTCTAGAGTGAATTCTAGAGTAAATGTCGAGAGTGAATGTCTAGAGTGAATGTCCAGAGTTAAATGTCTAGAGTAAATGTTCTAGAATGCAGGAATGTCCAGAGTGAATGTCTAGAGTTGAATGTCTAGATGTATAATGTCTAGAGTGAATGTCTAGAGTGAATGTCTAGAGTGAATGTCTAGAGTAAATGTCTAGAGTGAATGTCCAGAGTAAATGTCCAGAGTGAATGTCTAGTGCAAGCAGCCATTGTCATAGCACTCACTGTGTATAACAGCATAAGGATTAAAAAGGCATCCTGTTTGAACGGCTGTGAGCATGTGGCTGTGAGCACAGTACCGGCTAACAACAAAACATATCATTTTAATGGCCTTACACAACCTCTGAGATGTGACCGATAATTTCAAAAAAAATGTAAACCCCTCTTGAGCTCTTGTATGTTACCATAATCCCTGGTACAGTTTTATACTGTAGACTTTAGAGAGAAATCAAAGTGAACTGGTTTGCCCTTCAGCTCTCCCTGCCAAAATGGTGGCACCTGCTCTGACGCCGGTGGCTTGGCAGCCTACCCCTCCTGCGCCTGTCCTCTCGGATTCGCTGGAGACTTCTGTGAGATTGACACGGACAGCTGTAATCCCAACCCCTGCCTCAACGGGGGCAACTGCACCGACTACGGTCCTGCATTCACCTGCGCCTGCCCCGCGGGCTTCAACGGTCCCACCTGTAACAACACCCATGTGGACCCCCTCTCCCCCTGTGCTAGTACCCCCTGTGGGAACGGGGGCACCTGCGTGGTGGGGAGCCAAAAGAACAGGGCTGGGATGTACCATTGTCTGTGCCTCCCAGGGTGCACTTTCACTGGGCATGAATGTACGCCGACCCAGCAGCCACACAGGCCCAAAGCCAAACTCAGGCTGGCCAAACTCTCCCCACCACACTACAGCCTACCTGCCCACGCCTTCCATAAACTACTAAGGCCCCCCGAGAGGGACCTTCTCAAGATCAGCCTGAAGGAGACGGTTCACTCGGCCTCTGCCGCCAGCCTGGTCACCCGCAGTCAGCTCATCTGTTTCGGGATGCTGGGCCTGCTCACCTGCCTGGTGATCCTGGGAACCACAGGTATTATCTTCTTTAACCGCTGCGAGACGTGGATGGCCAACGCCAAGTACAGCCATCTGGTGCGCCAGCAGAGAGAGCATCTGTTGAGAGGCAATAACAGCGAGGATGAGGGGGGCCACTCTGTCAACATCATCCTCCCTGAGAAGATCAAGCTCACCAGCTTTGGGAAACATTACACGTCAATCTGACATGTGGGTATTTTGACTGACCGTCTGCATAAGGAGTGTGTTTGAGTGTGCAAGGACACCTACAAAACAAATGGAGAAGGTCATGGATTTGAAATAGATTTTAAAGAGAAAACTGAGGCTCCCTCTCTGAAAAATGCAGTTATTCTGTTCTAATGTGATCCACTGTATGTGGAACTTTCCTCAAGTAAGAGGATTGATGCTAAGATGTACAGGCACGATGCCTGGAGGAGAAGGACAATAATGTATGCCTGCCTAATTTTCAGGACATCCACAAGCTGTCGTTTTATCTCTTTCAGATGTTAACTTATAACATAAAAGTGCTTATAAAGCAAAATAATGTTTTTTAAAGCAAAATAACCAAAACAACTGATAAAGCTTTTGATCTGAACTAATTCAATGTTTTACTTTCCACTTTTATACTGTAGTTAATTATTCATCAAATCTTGTACAAATTTCAGACTTTAAGTCAATTATAGTGATTATCATAAAGCCCCAAGTTTATTATTGTATTACAAATCCTATTGTAGATATGCTGATATTTTGGACTAGAACCAGTCAGTGCTTTTGATGGTTAGATTCTATTAGTATTCAGATTGCTGTTCGTATTTGTCTTCTACATATCGTTGTTAGTGGATAGAATACATCTGCTTGTACAGTATTCAAGTGAACCACATCTTTGAATTTATACTGCTTTTTCGTTTTTGATTGAATCTATATATTTATATATACAGTATATATATATATATATATATATATATTATCAAAAAAATCTGTCTGGAAATATCAGCAAGTATTGTCAATCTGTAATGAGCATAATACAATTGTTACTAACCACCAGTAGTGGATGTCACAGTACTTTAGATATTCATCCCATTTTATGTCTAATAAGATTTTTTTTTAAGCACCAATTAATTCAACTCTATAATTCAGCAAGTCTATTTACAAATATTAATGTGACTGCAAACTCCTGCTTTGAACAAAACTCCATCCAATTTCTGGTAAGATTTCATACCACAACACAAACATCGACCCCTGCAGTTTGTTTGAGGGCAAAATAAGATTAAAATGTGGGTGGCTTTAATTTACTTTTCCAGGCCAAGAAAATGTGGGTTGGAGCCATTAATCACTGGATATGTCAACAACAAAAATAGGATGTTGTGTTTGTGTGGTTGGGGCACCGGCAGGAAGTTGGGTACCCAATTTTCACTCTCTAAAGTATTCTGCCACATGTCATTTCAAACCATAAACATTGTATAAAACACAAGTGAGCAGTTTGGATATCGTACTCTCATTGGTAACATTCGGTCAGTTTTAACCCACCGGGCAAAGACCTGACGTCAACATCAAATCAAATCAACATCCATATTTAGTTTTAACTATGTTTAATTAAACGTGATTTCACCTTGAAATACTGTCATTGATTTGTGTTTGAAAAATAGGTAAAAATGTTGACAAAACATTTATAAAAACATTGATATTCGTTGTCAGGTATGTTAAAATAGGTCTTTCATAGAATGTTAATTCAGTGTTTTTGCCAGATGGGAAAGGGCCCCTTATCCATCCTCAGTACATGTTACAGTGCAATGGGAAAGGGCCCCTTATCCATCCTCAGTACATGTTACAGTGCAATGGGAAAGGGCCTCTTATCCATCCTCAGTACATGTTACAGTGCAATGGGAAAGGGCCTCTTATCCATCCTCAGTACATGTTACAGTGCAATGTGCAATGGGAAAGGGCCTCTTATCCATCCTC
>NC_036849.1:31059700-31128246 GCF_002910315.2 Salvelinus sp. IW2-2015
TGAAAAAAAGGAAAATGTTGACAAACGATTTATTAAAAACATGATATTCGTATTGTCAGGTATGTTAAAATAGTCTTTTCATAGAATGGGTAATTCAAGTGTTTTTGCCAGGATGGGAAAGGGCCCCTTCCATCCTCTCAGTAATGTTACAGTGCAATGGAAAGGGCCCCTTATCCATTCCTCAGTACATGTATACAGTAGCAATGGGAAAGGGCCTTATCCATCCTCATACGTACATGTTACAGGTCAATGGAAGACGCGGCCTCTTATCCATCCTCAGTACATGTTACAGTGCATGATGTGGGAAGGGCCTCATCTATCCATCTTCTCAGTACATGTTACAGTGCTATGTGCAATGGGAAAGGGCCTTCTATCCATCCTCAAATGTTACCAGTGTCTAATATGTGCAATGGGAAAGGGCCCCTAATCCTCATCCATCCTCATATATGTTACAGTGCTATGTGCAATGGGAAAGGGGCACCTTATCCATTCCTCAGTACTGTACAGTGCTATGTGCAATGGAAAGGGCTATTATCCATTCCATCAGCTGTTACCAGTGACATGCGGAGGAAGGCCTCTATATCCATCCTTCAGTACATTGTCTCGCTGCTTGCGCAATGGGAAAGGGCCTATTATCCATCCTCAGTACATGTTACAGTGCTATGTGATGGGAAAGGGGCCTATTATCCATTCCTCAGTACATGCTAAGTTGTTTATCTGCAATTGAGGCCGGAGAGGCCTCTTATCCATCCTCAGTACATGTTACAGTGCTATGTGCAATGGGAAAGGGCCTCTATTATCCATCCTCAGTACATGTACAGTGCAATGTGGAAAGGGCCTTGATATCCAATCCTCAGTACATGTTACAGTTGCTTGCAATGGGAAAGGAGGGCCTCTTATCCAGTCCTCAGTACATTTACACAGTCAATGGAGAAAGGGCCTCTTATCCATCCTCAGTACATGTTACAGTGCAATTGGGGAAAGGTGCTAGCCTCTTGATCCATCTCAGTAGATTGTTATCTCAGGACTCCAATGTGCAAATGGGATGAGGGCCTCTTTCCATCCTCAGTACAGGTTACAGTGCAATGGGAAAGGCGGCTTCTTATCCCGATCCTCAAGTAACAATGTACAGTGCATGATTGGGTGACAAGAGGTGCCCTCTTATATTCCCCCATCTCAGGAAACAGATTACATGTTACAGTGGGTGACCGTGCAATGGGAAAGGGCCTCTTATCCATCCTCAGTACATGTTACAGTGCAATGTGCAATGGGAAAGGGCCTCTTATCCATCCTCAGTACATGTTACAGTGCAATGGGAAAGGGCCTCTTATCCATCCTCAGTACATGTTACAGTGCTATGTGCAATGGGAAAGGGCCTCTTATCCATCCTCAGTACATGTTACAGTGCTATGTGCTTTTACTGTGATTTGGTAGAATATTGCTTATTGTGTTTTTCTTGATCTTTGCTAATAAAAATATAAACCAGTCTTCCTTTTTCAAATAAGATACATTTATCAAATACTGTATCTACAGCCTGACAGCCATCCCAAATTTATATTTCAACTTACAGGTCCAAATATATGTTTTCTTTTTCTCAAGAAGACAAACCTAGATTAAAAAAAAGGTTAAATACACTTACTATCCTGGTCAGTTCATATGTATTCTGGGCAAGATCAACACTCCAACTCTGAGACACTTTGTGAATACAGGCCCAGATCATTGTGTGGGTTCCTTATCCGTATACCGGAGCAGATTTTACAGAATGGTGTTTGCCACCACCTTGTGGAGAATATATCACCCTGTATCAACCAATGAAATAAACACTACTGGACTTTTATAAATTAGCCTACAAAACCTGTAAAGTTATTTACAAACTTAACTATTGACATATTCATGTATACCTTACAAATGAATACCTTACCTTATTATATATTTTTCAGCCACATCTAACATACAGTATTATCTACATAATAGAATATTTTAAAATATATTTAATAAGCATCTGACTAATCCGTTATTTGGTTATTTGCAGTGGTGTAAAGTACTTAAGTAAAAACACTTAAGTAGTATTTTAAAGTTATTTTGGGGGGTATCTGTGCCTTACTTTACTATTTATATTTTTGACAACTTTTACTTTTACTTCACTACATTCCTAAAGAAAATAATGTACTTTTACTCCATATATTTTCCCTGACTCCCAAAAGTACTTGTTACATTTTGAATGCTTAGCAAGACAGGAAAATGGTGCAATTCAGGACCGTACATGCAGCCTCCATTTAAACCAGGGCACTCCAGGTCTGTTCCTGGAGAGAGACCCTCCTGTAGGTGTTCTCTCCAACCCTGTTCCTGGGAAAGATGTCTTCAGGAACAGGGTTGGAGTGTAAAACCTGCAAAAGGGTATCTCTCCAGGAACAGGGCTGGAGTGAACACCTACAGGAGGGTAGCTCTCTAGGAACAGGGTTGGAGTGAGCACCTACAGGAGGGTGGCTCTCTGGGGACCAGGGTTCCGGAGTTGTAACACCTACAGGAGGTTATTGTTGGTCTCCAGACAGCCACGCGTTTGGAGTGAACCCTATTACAGTGATTGTTTCTGGCTTCTTCATGGAACCAGAGGTTGAGTTGAAACCTAATTCGTCTGGAGGCGCTATCCTTGCTCTCCTAGGAACAGGGGTGGTAGGCCACGTAGAACACCTACGAGAGAGGTTTAGTTCTCAGTTGTGAATCAGGGTTAGAGAAGTGACCCGTACAGGAGAAGGCCTGGCTCTCTAGAACGAGCAGTTTGGAGTGTGAACAGCCTACAGCTTGAGGTTAGTGCTCAGGAACAGGGTTGGAGATCGGCCAGATGCCGTACAGTGTGGGTTACCCTTCTCCGGAGAGAAACAGGGCTGGAGAGAGGCAGGCTACATGGGAGAAGGGTGTTTCTCTCCAGGATCCATAGTTGCTGGAGAGGCCTAAGCTACAGGTAGTTGGTTAATTTTTCTCTCCAGGAACAGGGCTGCGCTGGAGAGGCCAGCTGACGAGAGGTTGGGTGTTCTTCCTCAGGAACAGTTGAGCTGGAGGAGGGCCGCTACAGGAGGGTCTTCCGGCATCCAGGAAGGCGCTGGCCAAGCCCCAGCTAACAGGAAGCGACACTGGTTACCGCTCCCTTTCAGGAAACAGGGCTCTCGGAGAGCGCTTCAGCTACTTGATTAGTGGTTAGGGTATTCGTCTTCTCAGGCACAGACAGGTGAAGAGAGGTCGAGCCTCTAGGATGGGGTGGTCTTTATTCTACCCAGGGAATCAGAGAGGTCCCTGGAGCAGGCCAGACTACAGGAGGTACCGCTCCAGGAACAGGGACTGGATGGGAGGCCACGCTATCCATTAGTGGGTGACGAAGGTTACCGCCTCCAGGAATAGGGCTGAGAGGCCAGCTTACTGTTGAGTTTGTTTTAAGTTGTCTCTCCAGGAACAGGGCTGGATGTGCAGGCCAGACTTATAACAGGAGGGTTTGTCTCTCCAGGAACGAGGGCATGTGATTGAGGCCCAGCCTCAGGAGGGGTACGTCTCCAGGGAACAGGTGGAGAGGCCAGCTACAGGAGTTACAGGGTAGACCTCTCCAGGAACATGGGCGTGAGGGAGAGACTCAGCTATACAAGGAGGATTTTGAGTACCTCTCCAGGTTAAATTAGGTGGGCTGGATGCTAAGAGAGTCTCGTAGCGGTTACAGCCGAGGGTGTCTCTACGTAGGAACTCCCAATGGCCGCTGTGTGAGGCCAGACATACAGGAGGCAGGTCTTGGTGTTACTCTCAGCCGTAACAGGCCAGCTGGAGAAGGCCAGCTACAGGAGCGGTACCACTCCAGAATAGGGCTGGCGAGAGGCTCCCAGCATTACCCTAGTTGTCGGCCTTGTCTCTCCATGTGAACTGGGCTGAGAGGCCACGCTACAAGAGGGTCTGATCAGTGGTGTCTGTCTCTACCAGAGAATCAGGGCGGGATTGATGAGCCTAGCTACAGGAGGGTACCTCTCCGGAACTGATGGCTGAGATAATTTTTCTAAGTGATGGCCAGCGTACGTAGGGGTTATCCTCATTCCACCCTGTTTAACCGGAAACAGGCGCTGCTGAGAGAGCCAGGTTACAGGAGAGGGTACGCGTCTCCAGGACAGGGTGTGGTGAGTGCCAGCCTACAGTGGAGGTGATACTCTGGCACAGGAACAGGGCGGATCAGTGCGCCCATGCTACTGGCTGAGGTCTCGTTGGTACCTCTCCCTTTACAGGCAACACGGGCTGGAGAGGCCAGCTAAGAGATGCATCGGCCCAGGAGTACCTCCTACAAGTAACAAGAAGGCCTCGATGAGGCCAGCTACAATTGTAGGCGCAGGAGAGAGGTAATATATTGGTTAACATTTATTTTATGATAGGGATTTCAACTTATTGGTTAGGTAGGCAAGTCAGTTAAGAAAAATTCTTATTCAATTGACGGCCTTACCAAACGGCAAGAGCCACACCACCTGCGGGGACAGGGGCTGGGATAAAAATGAAGGTAACCACTAATACAATCAAATTGTATACATGAGTATGGACAAAAACACACATCACCGACAAGAGAGACACACAACGCTTACATAAAGAAGAGAAGCCTTGACGACACAATGAACACCGCGGAGATGCCCGGTTTTAACTGTGGTGTGGATGTGGAGTGTCCAGTAAGGTGTCCTCAGCAGTCCAAAGAAAAGATCACAGCGAGGCTACAGTGCCGGATATAGGACCATTGGGATGGATAAGAGATATACAGCCAGCCATTTCTTTGAGGACAAAGCCAAGTTGGGCAGGCTGTAGCCTAGCGGTAATAGGAGTTGGGCCAGTAGCTGAGTCAGAATGATTTTTCTCTGCTACTGCATGGCAAGGGTACCCGGAGTTGCCAGGACGGTAGGATCCAAGCAGGCCCACTTAACAGCTTCTCCCCCAAGCCATGACCCTAGGCAGATGAGCTGACAATTAATCAAATGGCCACCGGACTATTTTACATTGACCCCCCCCCCCCCCTCCATTTGTTTTGTTACACTGCTGCTACTTGCTGTTTATTATCTATGCATAGCCACTTCACCCCGAGCACTTAGCAATTGTAGGCAAATTACTCGGACTTAACCTGGTACCCCGCACATTGCCTCAGTTACCGGTACCCCCTAGTATATAGCCTCGTTATTTGTTTTTTTTGTTGACTTTTTATAATGTTTACTTTAGTTTATTTGGTAAACGACTCTTTCTTAGAGCTGCACTGTTGGT
Source organism: Salvelinus sp. IW2-2015 (assembly GCF_002910315.2). Lineage (NCBI taxonomy): Eukaryota > Metazoa > Chordata > Actinopteri > Salmoniformes > Salmonidae > Salvelinus > Salvelinus sp. IW2-2015. The sequence continues at coordinate 31,064,966 of NC_036849.1, forward strand.
TAAGGGCTTGTAAGTTTTCTTACGTGTAAAGGTCCGTGTGATCCTGTTATTCGGTTGCATGTGACAAATAAGTTTGATTTTGAGAGGTTCACTGGTTCGAGTCCCCCAAGCCTGTCTGCTCGATGTGCCCTTGAGTACTGGCACTTACCCTATTGCCTGCCTGTAAGTCGCTCTGGATAACACAGCGTCTGCTAAATGACTAAAATGTCAAATGGGTAGAGAGGAAGGAAAATGCAAATATATTGTAGACATTGATACTCTTACAGTAGCAACAACCTCACATCTATCCATCTATAGTTGATAATATGATGGTGATGACCACAGAGTCAATATACTGCACTGAGATTCATTACAATTATATATTTTATTTACTTTTATTTAAGTACAAATTCTTATTTACAATGACTGGAGCCCACACTATATGTGTGGAGAAAAAAAGGGATGACATTATCATAAAAAAATCCACAACGTTAACGATTCCTCTGCACAGTGCACACATTGCTGTGTGGTAGGATTTTAAGGCCTGCCATAAAGTTACTGTATAGAATGAAGCTACTGTAGCTAGTTTGTGTGAGAATGCATACTCTCACAGTCAGTGCCGCGCCGGTACACTGCTGTACTTCCATACACATCAGGTAGTAGGCCTAGTCGTACAAAGTAGTGTAAATGTCTGAGGGATGTCCTGTACTGAACTCCATAGCCATCGGTGTTATTCAACAACAAAATCGGAGGAATGAAAGAAGCCAATGTGACCGTGGCCGTTCTGTGCTCTCCTGTCCTCTAACTTAGCCAGAGGCCCCCCGTCCCACCAGAGGGTCCTTCATTTTGGAATTATGGCCGTGGAGAGAGGGGCCTTGTTACCTTCAAAGGGCCTCGGGAAAAGCCAAGTGACGTCTCAGCACATCTATCATGGAGCTGTGTTCCCGTACAGTCATAAAACAGGCCCAGAACCACCCCGTGACTTCTGACCCGAGCTATTCCCCCAGCCCGACGTTACAGGAAGCCATAGCCCGTGGGCAACATGCACAACTCAAAGCATTCCCCTCGTGTTTTCCTTTTCAGGGGTATATACGTGGCTAAATTCTATACATCATTTTAACAGGTACCCCTTGTCCACAGTGCACATAAATAGTGATGTGTTCCAGATGACGGCTGAGGGGAAAAAGGCCCTCAGCCGTCAGCTATCAATATGTCAGTGAGCTCGAAAAGGACCTGACACTTCACCTCTCCGTCTCGGGAGAGAACAACAGCCAGGCTTTTTTAGTACCTCTGGGTACAGATATTGCAAACAGTTATATTTTACACTGAGAACAATTTATGCATTATACCAGATACAGTGCCATACAAAAGTATTCAGACCCCTTGGATTTCTTCACATTTTATTGTGTTACAAAGTAAGATTCAAATTGATTTAATCTGGGGGGTTTTTGTCAACAATCTACACAAGATACTCTCTAATGTCAAAGTGGAAGTTTTTTTGTATTTTATTTAGATAAATAAAACATGTATAACTAAAGTATACTTGTTGCATAAGTATTCAGCCCCTTTGTTTAGGCAAGCCTAAATTAGTTAAAATGTGGCTTAACAAATCACATAAGTTATGTGGACTCATTCTGTGTGAAATAATGGAGGTTGACATGATTTTTTATTGACTAACCCTTCCTCTGTCCCCCATACATACAACATCTATAAGGTCCTCCCTCAAGCAAGTATTGAATTTCAAGCACAGATTCAACTACTAAGACCAGGGAGCTTTTTGAAAGCCTAAAAAACAAAGGCAGTGATTGGTAGACGGGTAACAATAACAAATCAGACATTGAATATATCTTTAAGCATGGTCAAGTTAATAACTATTTAGTGGATGATGTATTAAACCACCCAGACACAACAAAGATGCAGTCGTCCTTTTGAACTGAGCTGCAGGACACAAATCAATCTGCTCAGGGATGTTACCATGGTGATTTTAAAGCAGCTACAGAGTTCAACGGCTGTGATGGGAGAACTGAGGATGGATCAACAACATTGTAGTAAGTCCACAATAATGAATAGTGAAAAGAAGAGTACAAGTATACAGAATAAAATAATACTGCAAAAAAAAACACAGCAAAGGAATACACTTTTTAGCCTAAGTGCAAAGCCTTATGTTTGGGGCAAATCCAACACAACACATCACTGAGTAACTGCCTCCTTAGTTTCAAGCATGGTGGTGGCTGCATCATGGTATGGGTATGCTTGACATCTGAAAATACTAGGGAGTTGTTCAGGATAAAAAGAAACAGGATGGAGCTAAGCACAGGAAAAATACCTATGCAACGACTATATTATAGTTATTGAATTTTTATTAATCTTAAAAATATATATATAATTTATCTTACATTTTGACATTAAACAGTATTTTGCATAGATTGTCGACAAACTGTCAATTAAATTAATTTTAATCCCACTTTGTAACAAAATAAAATGTGAAGAAATCCCAGGGGTCTGAATATTTTAGCAAGGCACTGTATGCTTAGGAATCTGTACAGGTGGGTAGGGGAGTTGCTTTAAAAAGTGAACGATAGCTGTACATTATAGATGCAGCTTCCAACTTCAGTAATGAATGTTTTTGGCACATCCAACTTGTTTCTAACCAACTAATAATTACTGTTAAATCAGCTTACTCTAAACGGCAGACTCACATGAAATGGGATATCATCTTGAAACGTACTTACTTAATCCTCAACGTGCCTTTAGGCACACAAGTATGCCACTGAAAAGACCTGAAATGCCCTACTGTATGGAAGTTGTTTTGTAAAGACAAAGTAACTCTATCAATGCCTTAGAGCTGCAGCTTCAAGCTTCAGTATATTAAATGTTTTTGACAGATTCAGCGCACTCTATACCGCGGGCTTAAACAAAATGGGATAATAATCTTGGGTACTTCTAGAGACTGTACAGTAACAACTAAAACAAGCTATAACTATGTTATAATACGTTTTTAACTTATATTTACAGTTAAATGACTATACAGTGATGATAGAAAGTACACATGACCTTGCACATTCTTCACAAGTTGATTTATTTCTATTGGAGCAAGTTGTGTGGCTACGTGATAAAATATAACAATTTAAATCAAATCAAACTTTATTTGTCACATGTGCCGAATACAACATGTGTGAAATGCTATGTGAAATGCTATACAACCCCTTAACCAACAATGCAGTTCAAGAAAGAGTTAAGAAAATATTTTATAATAAACTAAAGTAAAAAATAATTTAAAAAGTAACACAATAAGATAACAATAACAAGGCTATATACAGGGGTACTGGTACCAAGTCAATGTGCGGGGGTACAGGTTAGTCAAAGTGATGTGTACATGTAGGTAGGGGTAAAGTGACTATGCATAGATAATAAACAGCAAGTAGCAGCAGTGTAAAAACAAATGGGAGGGTGTCAATGTAAATAGTCCGGGTGGTCATTTGATGAATTGTTCAGCAGTCTTATGGCTTGGGGGTAGAAGCTGTTAAGGAGCCTTTGGGTCTTAGACTGGCACCCCAGTACTGCTTGCCGTGCGGTAGCAGAGGGAAAGTCTATGACTTGGGTGACTGGAGTCATTGACAATTTTGGGGGATTTCCTCTGACACCACCACTTAGCAAAAAAAGAAACTTCCTCTCACTCTCAACAGCGTTTATTTTCAGCAAACTTAACATGTGTAAATATTTGTATGAACATAACAAGATTCAACAACTGAGACATAAACTGAACAAGTTCCACAGACATGTGACTAACAGAAATTGAATAATGTGTCCCTGAACAAAGCGGGGGGGGGGGGTCAAAATCCAAAGTAAGAGTCAGTATCTGGTGTGGCCACCAGCTGAATTAAGTACTGCAGTGCATCTCCTCCTCATGGACTGCACCAGATTTGCCAGTTCTTGCTGTGAGATGTTACCCCACTCTTCCACCAAGGCGCCCGGAAAGTTCCCGGACATTTGTGGGGCGAAAGGCCCTAGCCCTCACCCTCCGATCCAACAGTTCCAGATGTGCTCAATGGCATTGTCAATGGGACAGTCTGAGCACTGATAAAGGGATTGTGCGTTCCAGGTGTAACTCGGGCAGTTGTTGTTGCCATCCTGTACCTGTCCCGCAAGTGTGATGTTCGGATGTACCGATCCTGTGCAGGTGTTGTTACACATGGTTTGCCACTGCGAGGATGATCAGCCGTCCGTCCTGTCTCCGTGTAGCGCTGTCTTAGGCGTCTTACAGTACGGACATTGCAATTTATTGCCCTGGCCACATCTGCAGTCCTCATGCCTCCTTGCAGCATGCCTAAGGCACGTTCACGCAGATAAGCAGGGACCCTGGGCATCTTTTTTTTTGTGTTTTTCAGAGTCAGTAGAAAGGCCTCTTTAGTGTCCTAAGTTTTCATAACTGTGACCTTAATTGCCTACCGTCTGTAACCTGTTAGTGTCTTAACGCCCGTTCCACAGGTGCATGTTCATTAATTGTTTATGTTTCATTGAACAAGCATGGGAAACAGTGTTAAACCCTTTACAATGTAGTTGGAGCCGAGTTTGGCCACGCAGTCAGGGGTGAACAGGGAGTACAGGAGGGGACTAAGTATGCACCCCTGAGGGGCCCCACTGTTGAGCGTCGCAGGATCAGCGTCGCGGATGTATTGTTGCCTACCCTTACCACCTGGGGGCGGCACGTCAGGAAGTCCAGGCTCCAGTTGCAGAGGGAGGTGTTTAGTCCCAGGGTCCTTAGCTTAGTGATGAGCTTTGTGGGCACTAGGGTGTTGAACGCTGAGCTGTAGTCAATGAACAGCATTCTCACATAGGTGTTCTCTTTGTCCAGGTCGTAAAGGGCAGTGTGGAGTGCGATTGAGATTGCGTCATCTGTGGAGCTGTTGGGGTGGTATGCGAATTAGAGTGGGTCTAGGGTATTCGGGATGATGCTGTTGATGTGAGCCATGACCAGCCTTTAAAAGCACTTCATGGCTACAGACGTGAGTGATACGGGGTGGTAATCATTTAGGCAGGTTACCTTCGCTTCCTTGAGCACAGGGACTATGGTGGTCTGCTTGAAACATGTAGGTATTACAGACTCGGTCAGGGAGAGGTTGAAAATGTCAGTGAAGACACTTGCAAGTTGGTCCACGCATGCTTTGAGTACACGTCCTGGTAATCCGTCTGAGTTTTTCCCCACAAAAGGGCTTTATTACAGACGGAAACACTCCTCAGTTTCATCAGCTGTCCGGGTGGCTGGTCTCAGATGATCCCACAGGTGAAGAAGCCGGATGTGGAGGTCCTGGGCTGGCGTGGTTACCCAGGGTCTGCGGTTGTGAGGCCGGTTGGACGTACTGCTAAATTCTCTAAAATGATGTTGGAGGCAGTTTATGGTATAGAAATTAACATTAAATTCTCTGGCAACAGCTCTGGTGGCCATTCCTGCAGTCAGCATGCCAATTGCATGCTCCCTCAAAACTTGAGACATCTGTGGTTTTGTGTTGCGTGACAAAACTGCACATTTGGTATTTTATTGTCCCCAGCACAAGGTGCACCTGTGTAATGATTATGCCGTTTAATCAGCTTCTTGATATTCCACACCTGTCAGGTGAATTAATTATCTTGGCAAAGGAGAAATGCTCACATTTTTTCATGGTTTTGATGTCTTCACTATTATTCTACAATGTAGAAAATAGTAAAAATAAGGAAAACCCTTGAATGAGTAGGTGTGTCCAAACTTTTGACTGGTACTGTATATCATTATTTAAAAGTCTAAAAATGGACGTTGCAACTGCATATTTCCCTTTTAAAGATGCATACTGTACGTGTAAAAAATGTATTGATGTATCACTAGCTCTTGACAGCATGAGCCTTAACGTAGCAGAACCCTAATAAATACTGAAACACCTTTCTGAACACAGTGATCAAAGCTAGATCTGATCAGCCCTCAGGAGAAATGTCCCCTGATTAAAAAAAGATGTTGATAATTATTTTAACTGCAGTGTGCACTCATTTGCCCTTTTCGTGGAAAAGGAAGCCTTAATCTCGAGCAAACCCTTCTGCAATAAATTCTAGGAATTAAGGACATGTTCCTGACAACAAACATCGGAATGCTGAATGAGGTCTTTGTTTCACTTGAAATTCCTGCAAAATATCCTGTTTACATAAAAAGCTACAATTATTGCAAGTATCCAAATACCTTTTTTTGTTGGATTGTTTAAGTGTTTGTACTCATTACCATGCGAATAAAACTGGAATTTATGGGACGTTCTGAATGCATAAACACGTTGCTTGCTGTTTTTGACATGGCGAAGTAAACACATTCAAAGTAATCTAGCAAGTCGATTGGAGAAAAGTGTGCTGACTCTCAAAGAAAACTTTGTAACACTTTACTTAAAGCCTGCAGGTATACTGCACTGTGATACAGTTATAATGTGTTATCAGACTTGTGAAAGCATTCTTGACCCCAGCCTCATTATCATCTAATAACGATCCTGAATAAATAACAGCCATTTACTAACCCTGACTAAATAACAGCCATTTACTAACCCTGACTAAATAACAGCCATTTACTAACCCTGACTAAATAACAGCAATTTACTGATCCTGACTAAATAACAGCCATTTGTAATCTGTAAAATGTGGAGAAACATATTATAAGCATTTTAAACCTAATGGGTCCCGTGTGTCCCGGTTGGTAGAGCATGGTGCTTGCAACACCAGGGTTGTGGGTTTGATTCCCGTGTGGAACCAGCACAACAAAAAAGTATGAAAATGTAAGCACTCACTACTGTAATCCGCTCCAGATAAGAGTGTCTGCTAAATGACAACAACAACAAAAAATCATTACGTTTTTTAAATATATTATAAGACATTATAAAGGCTTGTGCGTGATCATAATAAAGTATTACATATACAGTATCTGTAGAAACCAGCTGCCAGAAACCAGTGCAACCATACCAGTCTATGGTTTCAATACTTTGAACCGCATTAACAGTTAACACCACATATTGGAGTAGCAACATGGACCAGGATCAATGCAGGACATTCATTATTACATAACTTGGGAGTGTCATCATTGCCAGTGACTGGGATGTAGTGAACCAATCAAGCCACTAGGGGCAGTAAATAGTGAATGCATTTTATTACGCTACACTAAAGTGCCTGAGGCAGTGCTTGATAGTGTCAAATTAATTTATGTTATTCCTTAACTGCAGGACATTCCGTAGTTACAATAACACTATTTATATCCATTTGTTTGGTCTCCGTCTTTCCATGATATGTCATCATCATCGTCATGCATTGTTCAACCACCACCTGTAACTGCAGCTCACACTAATGTTAGCGCTGTTTGCTAATATGCTAATATGCCAAGCAACACTTAAAATGATCCGGCTTACTAACATTACTGATGGTTATCGGTCAGTCATAACCAATATTCAACAATACTACAACTTTAGAATTTAGACAGATTTAATCATGACCCTGTCTAAATGTTCAATGCATAACTATCTAAGAAATCACGATGGAATTACGTTAGCAACATTACCACAACAATGTTGCATTGTGTTACAGTGCCATACTACTGTCACACCGTGACGTCTAGAAAATGTTGATTTTCAACCCTTTTTTGCAATTCTTAACCAATATTGCTTGGTCTTATACTGTATTGTGCAATCACAGTACTACTAATAATGAACATGCCTAAGGGGGGTGTAGAAGAATGCATCTTTGTCTATTTGACATGTTCTCACAGTTGCTTACCATCCTTATTAATGTGTGGTCCCAGGTAGGAAAGATATCTGTTGAAACATGCACCCTTATTTTCTTTTTAAATATCTTTATGGAGGAATGTATTAGCCAGTACAGGTATTATATAACTCGACAAAACCAAAGACCAATTCCAAATGTAAACAGCTGTGGTAGAGGTTGGTCGAGCAGGTCACCACCCTCAGCACATATGCAGTCCCCTGCTTGCGTGGGATGAAATCAAATCGAATCCCTTTTCCCACCACATTTCTATAAACTGTATCCTCTTATCTGTCCTCTTCTTAATTTAATGCATATTCCTGCCAATAAAAGCAATAAAATATCAATTTTAACCCCCCCAAAAAATTACACAGCTGGTTGGATTGAAATCTCAAGGCCTCCTTTTTTCTCATGGGTGTATTACTAGGGCTAGGAGCGAAACTGAAACTACTTGTGCACAGCTGTTTGTAAGGATGAAGCATGGGGCGAAGCCAACAAAAACATCATGAGGGCACATGATAATTAAAAGGACAAATTTGAAAAGGGAGTTCAGACACAGGAAATGCCCTCTGGCAACAAATGATTGAAGCCAACTTTAATCCAAGATATTAAGGCTTTGTGAGTCAAGGGGTCAGCGCTTGCCAAGAATAACAACACACTAATCCATGGTGGTTGCCGAAAAAGAAATATGACAGTGGCAATCACTCACTCATCTTTTTTTCTCTTGCTAGGATCAGGATGCATAATTTCCCACATGAGAGCACTGAAGCAGAGCAGTGAAGCGTGGTGCCTGTTACACTAAGTTCATCCCAGTTCAAAGGATGACTCACTTCAAGAGCACTTTTAGGAAATTGCTGTAAAGCTGTAGCCTGGCTGAAATGTATCACTTGAAAATTGGCCAAATCCTCATGACTTTGGCTTGAGGTCTAGACTAGTGTACCAACAAGTCTCACATCAGAATGACATTTTGGTTACTTCTCTGTATCGTTCCAAGGTTAAGTTTAGGCATTACCTCAGAACGGTTAAGGTTTGGGATAGGCTTAAAACAAAAAATACTTTCTATTGCTGGATTTGAACATTGAACCTTTGGCTTTTTGGAACCAGAGGCAGATGCTTACTGTACATCCACCAACCCCATCCACAATGCCAAGGTAAAACCAAAGCCTACTTGAAGGTAACAGTGCTCACTGTTGCCCCTAATGGCCGGTCATCTCACGATTTCGAATACTGACTTGTATCACAGGTGACTGTTTGACCTACCTGAGTGCACTGCTATGAGGTCATCACAGACGCACCGTGTCCTTTGTGACCCTTCACTTTGAATTCCTCTATTCTTTCTGTATATGTTTTGTCTTTCGATGTCAGCACCATTTCACAGGTCAAATTCCTGGAACATGTAAATTAATTTGACGAACGAAGGTGTTTCTGATTCTATAGTCTGCTACGTGACTGTACATTCTGTTTGGATTCTCAGTACTGGACAGATAGCTAATAAGGTAATGGATTACTATTAAGCTGTGTTTTATAAGATTCATAGAATCATCTAGCCTTAGAAGTCCAGTAGTAAGGCCTTTGCTCCAGCCAGGAAAACAAACTTGACTTTCACCAGACCAGATACTATTCTTTAGATACTATCCTTTGCAGATAAAATCCTTCTCATTCAAAGATGTAGGCTACTCATTGGATATAAGATGAGAAAGAACAAAAGGCTATTCCCCAATGAGAAGAATCCATCCGCATGATGAAAAACCTAATAGAAATCCTAATGATTAGAGACTAAAGAGTCGTGAGTAACAAGGCCATGCTCGGGCACTATATCTTTAGCAATTCCGTTTGAGAATTATATAACCGCACCGCTTCAATGCAAAATAAGTCATCAGAACAACAGCGAGGATACTGAGGAGACGTTCGCTCAAATTAGAAAGCAACCTCCCGCCCACGCCTCCCCAGAGCCAAGTGTTCCTGCCGGGGGTTCATCTGAGTTAAATCTCCACACAGTAAACAATCATCACACCCACATGGGAGATAATAGGAGATTATAGAGAAAGGTTCTTCCAAAAAAGTTATCAGAAATTAATTACAAAGTAGACAGAAAGTACAAAATATTTCATACTCATTTATTTTCTAAAGAAAACGGGCAATATTCCCTTTTACATCACGTAGAAAAATTACAGTTGATTTTACAGTACAAGTGCCCATACATACTCAAGTAGTACACAATTGGAGGTGGTGGTTAGCACCTGGAGAAAACCAGACCAATTGAAACACTGATTATAGTTATTTATTGAAATGTATCTCCCTGAAATGTATTATAAAGCACTCCCTAGAGTGCTACAGGATACAGGTTAAGAGAAACTCTGCACAATAGCATGATGTCCTGTTTACTCCCACTCCCGCTCTTCGGTGCTCGACGTCGCCAGAGGTCTCATCATTACGCACACCTGCCACCATCGTTACGTGCACCTGCGCCTCATGACACTCACCTGGACTCCATCACCTAACTGATTACCTTCCCCTATATCTGGCACTCCCTTAGGTTCAGGCGTTATTGACTCTGTTTCATGTCTGTACGCTTTTCCTGTTTCTTGTTTCTATGTTCTGTTTTTTATTAAATGTGCTCTCCCTGTACTTCCTGACTCCCAGCGTACACGTTACAGAATAAAGCCTCACCAAAGGGAAGCAACAGGGCTTCTTTTTTTACTGGTGACGTCGGGTCCAAGTGCCACTGCTGAAGCAACCGGGGATGCCTCAGCTGGCTCGACAGGTTCTCATGCCTCAGCTGGCTCGACAGGTTCTCATGCCTCAGCTGGCTCGACAGGTTCTCATGCCTCAGCTGGCTCGACAGGTTCTCATGCCTCGGCTGGCTGCGACAGCGTTTCTCATGCCTCAGCTGGCTCGACAGGTTCTCATGCCTCGGCTGGCTCGACAGGTTCTCATGCCTCGGCCGACTCGACAGGTTCTCATGCCTCAGCTGGCTCGACAGGTTCTCATGCCTCAGCCGGCTCGACAGGTTCTCATGCCTCGGCCGACTCGTCAGGCTCCCATGGCTCAGCCGGCTCGTCAGGTTCCCATGTCTCGGCCGGCTCTACAGGTTCCTGCGCCTCAGAAGAAGCAACCCGGCCCGCTCCTGGTCCTCAGGACCGTCCCTCTGGTCGTCGTCGTCCGGCGGCTGGAGCTGTGAGTCAGTGAGGGGGTACTGTCACGTCTACTCCCACTCCACCCTCTATGGCGCTCGACGTCGCCAGTTGTCTCATCATTACGCACACCTGCCACCATTGTTACGTGCACCTGCACCTCATGACACTCAACTGGACTCCATCACCTTCCTGATTACCTTCCCTATATCTGGCAATCCCTTAGGTTCTTTCCCCAGTCAGTCGTATTTATGTTTTTCATGTTTATACACTACTCGTGTTTATTATATTGTTCGATGTTCTGATTATTATTAAACTCACCACCTGCACTTGCTTTCCGACTCCCAGCATATACGTTACACATGACATAGAAATAAATTCCTTTTAGTTGCAATAAAACATTTGATAAATTATCTAGTGATGATTTATATTGTTTTAACGTTAACACTCATTTATAGTAACATTGTATTTTGGTTGTTGTTACGCGATCAGAAGGCTTTTATCATAGTGAATAATTTATCCAGTACAGGAACATCCCGCTCTAATGTATAACCTCCCCTATAGGTCAAAAGTCAACCACAGTACTTACAAGGCTTTTACCCTGGTTACCTCTGTTGGCCTGGTGACCTAAACAGACTGAGCGGCCCACTCCCAGTGTTAACTGGGCTGACAAGGGGTGTTGTAACCGCCCTGTCTCTCCCCTGGCTAAAATGTCATTTGGTCACCGCTATAGTAACTTTCCTAACGACGTGAGCGGAGTCCAGTGTCCCGCCGATCACCCCAACAGGCCCAGCGGCATGGATTTAAACACTACTACTTATCGGATCTTAACCTCACTGACTCCTTTGGGACTGATAGAAATCCTGTTGTGCCAGAGAATTACATTAATCTCCTGGCTTGGAATCCGAGTAAGCACATGGATTGGAACATTTGAGGCAGATTTTACAGTCCGTCCCTCGCTTCTGGCACTCGCTCCATCCCTCGCTTTTGGCACTCAACTGCTATACACACAGCGGATGTGCCTGAGATGGGCAGATCGTGCCCTGATGTAACACAGGGATGATGAGATATGGGGCACTCCGTTTCCTACTCATCAGTAGGAAGAGCAAGACATTTGCAGTGGGTTTTTCCTGGAGGGGAAGTCCATTTGGAGATTGGCCAGAGGATACATGTTTCTTGCTAGTCTGTAGGTATTCTTGGACCAATCGCGTTTCCTCCACATCTTATCTCTCTGAATTTTATATACATTGCCTTGGTGTTTGCATTACAATTCAATTTGTGCTCAATTTCTGTTCCTAAATATATACTAAATTACAATCTCATTCATTTTAAACTCATAGTTATTTACTCCCAGCCAGGTAAGACACTAACTAAAGAGGGATCATCTACTAATCTCATGATTCAACTTTTTGAAGAATGACTCCTACTATCATTGACATGCATCATCATAAACGGGATCAAAACACACCCCTGGGGTGATCTTATTGTCTGTGGTGATTTAACAGACTGTGGGTGCTCATATTGTTTTGTGCCTGATAACACGTTACCTGAAATCAGAGTTTTCCACCCACACAGCAAGCGATAAATGCTTTCTGAACCTTACTAACAGGGTATCTACAGCCACTGGTATATTTTGCTCTAAGTGTGAAGCAATTCAGTTGTTTTGCACAATCTATATGTCACCTGTCTTAGTGATGCTTTGGAACTCCCTGTACTGTTGTCTTAGTGATGTTTTGGAACTCCCTGTACTGTTGTCTTAGTGATGTTTTGGAACTCCTTATACTGCTGTCTTGTGATGTTTTGGAACTCCTGTACGCTGTTGTGATTGTTTATGGGATGATGTTTTGTGACTTGCCCTGTACTGTTGTCTTAGTGATGCTTTGGAAGCTCCCTGTACTGTTGTCTTAGTGATGTTTTGGAACTCCTTATACTGCCTGTCTTAGTGATGTTTTGAACTCCCTGTACTGCTGTCTTAGTGATGTTTTGGAACTCCTGTACTTGTGTCTTAGTGATGTTTTGAACTCCCTGTACTGTTGTCGTTAGTGGATGTTTTGGAACTCCCTGTACTGCTGTCTTAGTGATGTTTTGGAACTCCTGTACTGTTTGTCTTAGTGATGTTTTGGAACTCTTAACTGCGTGTCTAGTGATGTTTTGGAACTCCTTATACTGCTGTTTGTGATGTTTTGGAACTCCTGTACTGCTGTCTTAGTGATGCTTTGGAACTCCTTATACTGCTGTCTTAGTGATGTTTTGGACACTCTGTACTGCTGTCTAGTGATGCTTTGAACTGCTGTACTGCTATTACTCCTGTACTGTTGTCTTAGTGATGTTTTGGAACTCCCTGTTACTGTTGTCTTAGTGATGTTTTGGAACTCCCTGTACTGTCTGTCTTAGTGATGTTTTGGAACTCCCTGTACTGTTGTCTTAGTGATGTTTGGAACTCCTGTACTGCTGTCTTAGTGATGTTTTGGAACTCCCTGTAACTGTTGTCTTAGTGATGCTTTGGAACTCCCTGTACTGTTGTTTAGTGATGCTTTGGAACTCCTTATACTGCTGTCTTAGTGATGTTTTGGAACTCCTGTACTGCTTGTCTTAGTGATGTTTTTGGAATCCCTGTACTGTTGTCTTAGTGATGCTTTGGAACTCCCTGTACTGTTGTCTTAGTGATGTTTTGGACTACCTTATACTGCTGTCTTAGTGATGTTTTGGAACTCCCTGTACTGTTGTCTTAGTGATGTTTTGGAACTCCTTATACTGCTGTCTTAGTGATGTTTTGGAACTCCCTGTACTGCTGTCTTAGTGATGCTTTGGAACTCCTGTACTGTTGTCTTAGTGATGCTTTGGAACTCCTTATACTGCTGTCTTAGTGATGTTTTGGAACTCCCTGACTGCTGTCTTAGTGATGTGTTTGAACTCCCTGTACTGCTGTCTTAGTGATGCTTTGGAACTCCCTGTACTGTTTGTCTTAGGTGATGTTTTTGGAACTCCCTGTACTGCTGTCTTAGTGATGTTTTGGAACTCCCTGTACTGCTGTCTTAGTGATGCTTTGGAACTCCCTGTACTGTTGTCTTAGTGATGTTTTGGAACTCCTTATACTGCTGTCTTAGTGATGTTTTGGAACTCCCTGTACTGTTGTCTTAGTGATGCTTTGGAACTCCCTGTACTGTTGTCTTAGTGATGCTTTGGAACTCCCTGTACTGTTGTCTTAGTGATGCTTTGGAACTCCTGTACTGTGTCTTAGTGATGTTTTGGAACTCCTTATACTGCTGTCTTAGTGGTGTTTTGGAACTCCCTGTACTGTGTCTAGTGATGCTTTGGAACTCCCTGTACTGTTGTCTTAGTGATGTTTTGGAACTCCTTATACTGCTGTCTTAGGTGTGTTTTGGAACTCCCTGTACTGTTGTCTTAGTGATGTTTTGGAACTCCCTGTACTGTTGTCTTAGTGATGTTTTGGAACTCCTTATACTGCTGTCTTAGTGATGTTTTGGAACTCCCTGTACTGTTGTCTTAGTGATGCTTTGGAACTCCTGTACTGTTGTCTTAGTGATGCTTTGGAACTCCTTATACTGCTGTCTTAGTGATGTTTTGGAACTCCTGTACTGTTGTCTTAGTGGATGCTTTGGAACTCCCTGTACTGTTGTCTTGTATGTGATGTTTTGTAACTCCCTGTACTGCTGTCTTAGTGATGTTTTGGACTCCCTGTACTGTTGTGTCTTAGTGATGTTTTGTACTCCTGTACTGCTGTCTTAGTGATGTTTTGGAACTCCCTGTACTGTTGTCTTAGTGATGTTTTGGAACTCCCTGTACTGCTGTCTTAGTGATGTTTTGGAACTCCTTATACTGCTGTCTTAGTGATGCTTTGGACTCCTGTACTGTTGTCTTAGTGTGTTTTGTAACTCCCTGTACTGCTGTCTTAGTGATGTTTTGGAACTCCCTGTACTGTTGTCTAGTGATGTTTTGGAACTCCCTGTACTGTTGTCTTAGTGATGCTTTGGAACTCCCTGTACTGTTGTCTTAGTGATGTTTTGGAACTCCCTGTACTGCTGTCTTAGTGATGTTTTGGAACTCCCTGTACTGCTGTCTTAGTGATGTTTTGGAACTCCCTGTACTGTTGTCTTAGTGATGCTTTGGAACTCCTATACTGCTGTCTTAGTGATGTTTTGGAACTCCTTATACTGCTGTCTTAGTGATGTTTTGGAACTCCCTGTACTGTTGTCTTAGTGATGCTTTGGAACTCCTTTATACTGCTGTCTAGTGATGTTTTGGAACTCCCTGTACTGTTGTCTTAGTGATGTTTTGGAACTCCTGTACTGTGTCTTAGTGATGTTTTGGAACTCCTTATACTGCTGTCTTAGTGATGTTTGACTCCTTATACTGCTGTCTTAGTGATGTTTTGGAACTCCCTGTACTGTTGTCTTAGTGATGCTTTGGAACTCCTTATACTGCTGTCTTAGTGATGTTTTGGAACTCCCTGTACTGCTGTCTTAGATGATGCTTTGGAACTCCCTGTACTGTTGTCTTAGTGATGTTTTGGAACTCCCTGTACTGTTGTCTTAGTGATGTTTTGGAACTCCCTGTACTGTTGTCTTAGTGATGTTTTGGAACTCCCTGTACTGTTGTCTTAGTGGTGTTTTGAACTCCCTGTACTGTTGTCTTAGTGATGCTTTGGAACTCCCTGTACTGCTGTCTTAGTGATGTTTTGGAACTCCCTGTACTGTTGTCTTAGTGATGCTTTGGAACTCCCTGTACTGTTGTCTTAGTGATGCTTTGGAACTCCTTATACTGCTGTCTTAGTGATGTTTTGGAACTCCCTGTACTGTTGTCTTAGTGATGTTTTGGAACTCCTTATACTGCTGTCTTAGTGATGTTTTGGAACTCCTTATATGCTGTCTTAGTGATGTTTTGGAACTCCTGTACTGCTGTCTTAGTGATGCTTTGGAACTCCCTGTACTGCTGTCTAGTGATGCTTTGGAACTCCCTGTACTGTTGTCTTAGTGATGTTTTGGAACTCCCTGTACTGTTGTCTTAGTGATGTTTTGGAACTCCCTGTACTGTTGTCTTAGTGATGTTTTGGAACTCCCTGTACTGTTGTCTTAGTGATGCTTTGGAACTCCCTGTACTGTTGTCTTAGTGATGTTTTGGAACACCTTATACTGCTGTCTTAGTGATGTTTTGGAACTCCCTGTACTGTTGTCTTAGTGATGTTTTGGAACTCCTTATACTGCTGTCTTAGTGATGTTTTGGAACTCCCTGTACTGTTGTCTTAGTGATGCTTTTGGAACTCCCTGTACTGTTGTCTTAGTGATGCTTTGGAACTCCTTATACTGTTGTCTAGTGATGCTTTGGAACTCCCTGTACTGTTGTCTTAGTGATGCTTTGGAACTCCCTGTACTGTTGTCTTAGTGATGTTTTGGAACTCCTTATACTGCTGTCTTAGTGATGTTTTGGAACTCCCTGTACTGTTGTCTTAGTGATGTTTTGGAACTCCTGTACTGTTGTCTTAGTGATGTTTTGGAACTCCCTGTACTGTTGTCTTAGTGATGCTTTGGAACTCCTTATACTGCTGTCTTAGTGATGTTTTGGAACTCCCTGTACTGCTGTCTTAGTGATGTTTTGTAACTCCCTGTACTGTTGTCTTAGTGATGTTTTGGAACTCCTTATACTGCTGTCTTAGTGATGTTTTGGAACTCCCTGTACTGCTGTCTTAGTGATGTTTTGGATCTCCCTGTACTGTTGTCTTAGTGATTGTTTTGTAACTCCCTGTACTGTTGTCTTAGTGATGTTTTGGAACTCCTTATACTGCTGTCTTAGTGATGTTTTGGAACTCCTTATTCTGTCTAGTGAGTTTTGGAACTCCTGTACTGCTGTCTTAGTGAGTTTTGGAACTCCCTGTACTGTTGTCTTAGTGATGTTTGGAACTCCTTATACTGCTGTATTAGTGATGTTTGGAACTCCTGTACAGTGTTGTCTTAGTGATGTTTTGGAACTCCTTATACTGCTGTCTTAGTGATGTTTTGGAACTCCCTGTACTGCTGTCTTAGTGATGTTTTGGAACTCCTTTATACTGCTGTCTTAGTGATGTTTTGGAACTCCTTATACTGCTGTCTTAGTGATGTTTTGGAACTCCCTGTACTGTTTGTTAGTGATGTTTGGAACTCCCTGTACTGTGTGTCTTAGTGATGCTTGGAACTCCCTGTACTTTGTCTTAGTGATGTTTTGGAACTCCTTATACTGCTGTCTTAGTGATGTTTTGGAACTCCCTGTACTGCTGTTGTACTTGTAGTTGTTTTGGAACTCCTTATACTGCTGTCTTAGTGATGTTTTGGAACTCCCTGTACTGCTGTCTTAGTGATGTTTTGGAACTCCCTGTACTGTTGTCTTAGTGATGCTTTGGAACTCCCTGTACTGTTGTCTTAGTGATGCTTTGGAACTCCCTGTACTGCTGTCTTAGTGATGTTTGGAACTCCCTGTACTGCTGTCTTAGTGATGTTTTGGAACTCCCTGTACTGTTGTCTTAGTGATGCTTTGGCAACTCGAACTGGGTTACTGTTGGTCTTAGTGATGTTTTGGAACTCCCTGTACTGCTGTCTTAGTGATGTTTTGGAACTCCTTGAAATGAAACCATGGTTCCAACTTCCAACGGCTTGCCATGATTTTCTCGTGTTGTTTTGACCCAGCTTCCTCTCTACCTTCTATATAAACATCTAAATTAGATTTAAGTGCAAGAACATTTGCAAGAACATCACTAAGACAGCAAGAACATTTACCTCCCTCTGACCTTGAACATGGAATTTCAACAAAAATTACAAATCATAAATCCATATTTCAGTCAGAACTCCTTACCAGCTAGCTGCTCTGCATAACCAGAATATCACACCCAGACTCCAACCTGTGTCTTCTGGGTTTTCACTCGCAGTGGGGAGGACATAATCCAGATCTGTTTCAAAGTAACTCAATAGCTGTGCAATTTAATGTAAACTGTTACGAGAAGCACACTGGTGGTGGCAGTGACACTTGACAGGCATTACAAGTGAGGATTGGAAGCAGATGTCAGTTTCCCACCCAGAAGAAAAGGCCCAGTCGCTGTGGCCCGGGCTCCTGCAGTGACTACAGCACAAAGCACAGCCGCGGAGACCATGCCGGACTAAAGAGTCGTTGTGGTGAGTAATTGGACGTTTGCAACGTATACGTTACATATAAGGGACCGTGTCCTCGTAATAGTACAACGGATATCACCGAGCATTGTGTTTATGCTCCATTAATCATCTATGCTCTAGGATTTTTTGTCTTCTCCATTTTGATTGCTTCACCACTAAAAGACTGCTTTGTGCATGGTGATATGTACAACACACCTGTAATACTGTCTTCTTTTATGTGGCAGCTCCCATTTTCAACTAGATTTCAAGTGAGTCATTCTAGTTTAAATTTCAAGTGAGTCACATGGTACATTAATTCCAGTAAAGGATTTTGTGATCGGTCACTACTCTCTACTGGAAATGTACGATTAACCATCACTGCTTGTAAACAACTTGAACCAGAGTGGATAACAGAAATAGATGCCACAAGAACATAGCCTGCCGTACTCACTTACTAAATCTTCTTCTGGCAGATCCTCAGGTTTTCCAAAGTATTTTAGTCATAGAAATGGCTCCTAATTTGATATTCTAACTGATATTTTACATCTACTTTATGTCTTTGGCTTAAAGAATGAGAGACGTGTTAGAATCGTTGCTTAAATGAAAGCCAGATGTTATGAACTGTTCCAAGACTCAGTAAGCATTCCACTGCAAATGTAATGGTAGATTCCTAGAAAGAGTCTAAGGCCCGGGATTCAATCCGAGGCACGTTGTAGAGCGCTTGACATTTTAAGGTAATTTACAATAGAGTTGACATCGGCAGCGTTTACTGTGAATGGGATCTCTGCCAATAGCTGCATTGTCAGCTGTCTAGTGCATTGCTCTATAACACACCATGGATTGAATCCCAGCCTAAATCTCTTGGACATTTTTATTTTACCAGACAAGTCAGTTAAGAACAAATTCTTATTTACAGTGACAGCCTAGGAACAGTGGGTTAATTACCTTGTTCAGGGGCAGAACAACAGATTTTTACCTTGTCAGCTCGGGTATTTGATCTAGCAACCTTTCGGTTACTGGCCCACCACTCTAACCACTAGGAAACAGCAATTATATTTCCTTATTATTAATTACCCGTATTGCCTATAGCCAACAGGTTCCATGCCTAGCTAATTAAAGGTGGCACAGAAACAACAACCATGTTAAAGTGGGAGCAACTCAAACCATTGAGTCTCCACACATTTTGGATTTCTTACCACAACCTCCCAGCCATTTACATACCAAAATAATGACCATGGTGGCTCACATCCCTCTCAGCTGTTCCGTCTCCTCCGAGGCACTCAATCCTGCTTTGTCGCAGAGATCTCCACGGAGATCTGAGATACCTCCATCCACAGCTAAGGTTCCCTTTTTATTTTTATTTTTCATGTTCTTGCCACCCCATTTGTTTTTTTTGCAGCAGTGTGTTTTGCAACAAGACTTTGTATGACCTTCAATAAGCAGTACAACCATCCCTGAGACTGCGCTAGCAGTTTGCATTACATGAAAAGAAGGAATAGGACAATGAACAGATTTCAAGACCCACATCCACTTACTAATATGGACAACCATGTGGAAGAGGGGAATGGGCTCTGTCACCTTTTTTCTCTGTTACTCACTGATTTAAAAAAACATGTTCACCAAGACATGTACCAATAGTCTTAATGCTAGTGAGAGTAAAAGCAAATACAATTTCAACGTGTTAGTAGGAGCCAAAGGGCTGACTGAAGAGGTAGGTTTTCAGATTGTGGCAGCGACTCTGCTGTTTTGGCAGGTGGGGGGGTTGGGAGTTCGTTCCACCACTGAGATGCCAGGACAGAGAGGAGACATGACCGGGGTGAGTGTGTGTCAGCCCCTCACATTGATGGGAATGCCAAGCGGCCAGAGGTGGCAGAATGGAGTGTTCCGGCTGGGGTGTAATAATAAACAAGCAATGAAGCATTTCACCCATCGGCTTTTAAGTACCGTGTTACCTCACATTGTTCTCACTCCGTAATATTCATGAAAGTACTGCCACGAAGCATAAAATGTGATGAACTTAATGAAATTGAACTCAAGCCAAAAAACAAAACCTATTAAGGTTTTAACTACATGGATTTAATTTAAAAATGATTTACTGTGTTCTGTCAGCTTCTAAAGAAAACCCCACTGCTGTTAATCACTAGGACACTGCTATGTAATCATGTCCTCATTTGAACCGAGGAATAAAACCTCAGGTGTGCTCTGCTGAGTTCTGCTTCCACTCGACTCTCTTCTGCTACTTGGTCTGCATTCTTAATTCCACATTTGAGCTTGTGACCGGTCGAGTCCATCCAGCCTGTCACTGTGTTGTCTAACTGGCATCATGGCACGGATGCTAGATCGCTGGGACATGCTGTGAATGGGCATGATGCTAAGGAGGAAGGTTATTCTCTTTCCCTCGCTCTCTCTCTCTCTCTCTCTCTTTAATTGCATAAACAGTGGATTATGTTGCCCTGTCATTGACCGCCTAATGAAAAGTGGCCAGATGACATGGTAAATAAAAGGGGCTTAATTCCCTCGGCAACTGTGCGCACCTGAACAATAAACAACAACAGAGAGTTTTGTCATGGTATACAAAGTACAGTCATTATCAACACATATAAATCCAATGGAGACTCTCTGGTACTTCACTCAAATAATGAATTTAACACAATTGGTAAATACATGGTAACAAATGGGACATAGTGATGCTTGTGTCAATAAATCTCAAAAGCAACAAAAGTGTAATTACTATGCAATTGTTAGGTAATTACCGTTTTTACAAGTTATTTTTACGTTGTGGGCAGATGTTATCGCAGGTGCAGTGAAATGCTTGTGTTTCTAGCTCCAACAGTGTAGTAATAATACCTAGCAATACAAAACAATATGCACATACAGTAAAAATAATGAAATTAAGAAATATCAGATCAAGCAATGTCAGAGTCCGGAATATAAATATACAATTGACAGTATATGAATAGAAAATATTTGTACAGCAGTAGTTATATAGGATGAGCCATGACTAGAATACAGTATATAGTACATATAAAGTAAACATTATTACAGTGACCGGTGTTCAATGACTCTATGTACATCAGTGGCGGTCGGTGCCATTTAAGGTGAGCGAGGACCATTTTTTATTTATGACCCTTATTTATATTACAGCATATTGGATACCTGCCATTCATATTCCATTCACCCAGCTCAATGTAACATCGATAGGTTTAGGCTACTACATGATATTAACATTTTCCCGGGTTGGTTGTAGCACTTGGAAGAGTTCCAGTGTTGGATAGCCATAGCCAGCTAGCTAACATAGAATCCCTCTCTGTTTGAGCCGGGTGTTTGGGTGGTCTAAACTACCTAGCTGCATTCGCTAGCTAGATAAGTGAAAGTGAAGGAAAAAAATACAACAAAATATAGCTAGCTCTCTCTCCCTCACTTCTCCTTAATTTTTTAAGAAAATAATTTGTTAAAAACTGTTCAACTATTGTCTTTCTCACTCTTTGAGTCAACTACTCAAGACATTTCATGCACTGCAGTGGTAGCTAGCTATAGCTTATGCTTTAAGTAATAGATTAATTCTCTGATCCTTTGATTGGGTGGACAACATGTCATTTCATATTGCAAGATCTCTGATAGGTTGGAGGATGTCCTCCGGAAGATGTCATAATTACTGTGTAAGGGGGTGAGAAACACGAGCCTCCTAGGTCTTGTATTGAAGTCAGTGTACCCAGAGGAGAACGGAAAATAGCTGTCCTCTGGCTACACCATGGTTCTACCCCAGAGAGTGCTGTTGAGGCTACTTTTTGTTTATTTTATTTAACTTTTATTTAACTAGGCAAGTCAGTTAAGAACAAATTCATATTTACAATGACGGCCTACCACGGCCAAACCCGGACGACGCTGGGCCAATTGTGCGCCGCCCTATGGGACACCCAATCACAGCCGGATGTGATACAGCTTGGATTCAAACCAGAGACTGTAGTAACGCACTGAGATGCAGTGCCTTAGACCACTGCGCCGCTTGGGAGCCCTGTAGGATGAGCTACTGTAGACCTTAATTGTAAAACTGTGTGTTTTAATCAACTATTTTGTGACACGTGCACATATTAAGTGCAGTTTCAGTTTTTTATGAAATTCACTGAGGAGGATGGTCCTCCCCTTCCTCCTTGGAGGAGCCTCCACTGAGGTACATTGGGCAAACCATTCTCTAAGGTGCAGGGTAGAGGACCAAATGGGGGGTATCCGGCTTGTAACAGAAACTAAGGTTCAGGGCAGGGTACTGGGCGTCAGCCGGCTAGTAGTGACTGTTTAGCAGTCTGATGGCCTGGAGATAGAAGCTGTTTATCAGTCTCCTGGTCCCTGTGCTGTCTCCTCCTTCTAGATGGTAGTGGGGTGAACAGGCCATGGCTCGGGTGGCTGAAGTCCTTGCTGGTCTTCTTGACCTTTCGTTCAGCCTCAATAGCATGAGATGAGCTTTAAAACAGCACGTTTCTCTCTAACCATGGCAAAAAAAGTGTAGAATTGCAGGAAATTAGCTTTAAACTTCAAGATTTTCTTGTAGCCTCATGATAAAATGTGTAGTCGAAGTCGGTTGCCCTGGGGCCCCAAATGTGGTGAAAATTTGGTTAAATGATAAGCTTTACGGTCTATATATAAGAATGATACGTTTTAGGGTGTATTTTTAATAATGATAAGCTTTAGGGTCTATATATAATAATGATAAGCTTTAGGGTCTATATATAACAATGATAAGCTTTAGTGGTTGATATATAATAATGATAAGCTTTAGTGCCTTTGGAAAATTTTCAGACCCCTTGACTTTGTCCACATTTTTTTACGTTACAGCACTATTCTAAAATGGATTAAATAAAAACAATCCTCAGCAATATACACACAATACCCCCTAATGACAAAGCGTAAAACAGGTTTTTAGATTTTTGGTGAATTTATTAAAAATAAAAACTGAAATATCTTATTTCACATAAGTATTCAGACCCTTTGCTATGAGACTCGAATTTGAGCTCAGATGCATGCTGTTTCCATTGATGATTCTCGAGATGTTTATACAACTTAATTGGACTCCACCTGTAGTCAATTCAAATGATTGGACATAATTTGGAAAGGCATACACCTGTCTATATTATGTCCCACAGTTGACAAGGCATGTCAGAGCAAAAACCAAGCCATGAGGTCGAAGGAATTGTCCGTAGAGCTCCGAGACACGATTGTGTAGAGGCACAGATCGAGGGAAGGGTACCAAAGAACACAGTGGCCTCCATCATTTTTAAATGGAAGAAGTTTGGAACCACCAAGACTGTCCTAGAGATGGCCACCCGACAAATCTGAGCAATCGGGGGAGAAGGGCCTTGGTCAGGGATGTGACCAAGAACCCGATAGTCATTCTGACAGAGCTCTAGAGTTCCTCTGTGGATATGGGAGAACCTTCCAGACAAACAACCATCTCTGCAGCACTCCACCAATTAGGCCATTATGGTAGAGTGACCAGACGGAAGCCACTCCTCAGTAAAAGGTGCATGACAGCCCGCTTGGAGTTTGTCAAAAGGCACCTAAAGACTCTCAGACCATGAGAAACAAGATTCTCTGGTCTGATGAAACCAAGATTGAACTCTTTGGCCTGAATTCAAGCGTTACGTCTGGAGGAAACCTGGCACCATACCTATGGGGAAGCATGGTGGCAGCATCATGCTGTGGGGATGTTTTTCAGCGGCAGGGATTGGGAGATTAGTAAGGATCGGGGAAAGAAGAATGGAGCAAAGTACAGAGAGATCCTTGATGAAAACCTGCTCCAGAGCGCTTAGGACCTCAGACGGGGGCGAAGGGTCACCCTCCAACAGGACAACGACCCTAAGCAAACAGCCAAGACAACACAGGAGTGGCTTCGGGACAAGTCTCTGAATGTCTTGAGTGGCCCAGTCAGAGCCCAGACTTGAACCCTATTGAACATCTCTGGAGAGACCTGAAAATAGCTGTGCAGCAACGCTCCCATCCTACCTGACAGAGCTTGAGAGGATCTGCAGAGAAGAATGGGAGAAACTCCCCAAATACAGGTGTGCCAAGCTTGTAGCGTCACACCAAGAAGACTCAATGCTGTAATCCTGCCAAAGATGCTTCAACAAAGTACTGAGTAAAGGGTCTGAATACTTATGTAAATGTGATATTTCTTATTTTTTTTCGTATAAATAAACTAACATTTCTAAAAACCGTTTTTCCTTTGTCATTGTGGGGTATTGTGTGTAGATTGACAAGGGGGGGGGGGGGACCCAATTTAATTGATTGTAGAATAAGGCTGTAACGTAACAAAATGTGGAAAAAGTCAAGCGGTTTGAATATTTTCCAAAGGCAGTGAATAATAATGATGAAGCTAAGCCTGCCGAGGGATAGAACAGTAATTCAGCGGATGTTTTTAGACCTTCATCACCGCCTATAGTCTTTTCTGAGAAACCTTTGAGGAACAATCTGATTGAGATCCAGATGTTTCTGTAGGCTACATGAAATCCAAAAATAGCAAGGCTGCAGGCATTTACTCTCTCTCTCTTTCCATCTGCCTACATCAAAAGGTTTCAACTATAAGCAGCAGTATCTTCTTAAGTATACAGATGTGGGATCTAAATTTGAGCCAGTTTGCTACAGCAGGAAAATAATCCCGCAGCAACAGGAAATATGAATTATTATGTGTATTATAATTAATTAATTTTTCACAAGGGACATTTTTTTTCAAGTGGAAATACAAACTTCAGAAGCCTTTTTAACACTCAAATACACTATAAGTTTGGCATTTACATTTACAAGTTTGGCATTTCGCTACACCCGCAACAGCGTCTGTCCCGTGTGGCTCAGTTGGTAGAGCATGGCGCTTGCAACGCCAGGGTTGTGGGTTCATTCCCCACGGGGGGACCAGGATGAATATGTATGAACTTTCCAATTTGTAAGTCGCTCTGGATAAGAGCGTCTGCTAAATGACTTAAATGTAAATGTAATCTGCTAAATATGTGTATGTGACCAATAAAATTTGATTTGATTGGATTTCCTGCAATGAAAATCAAAGTTCTCCTGCAACGGGGTGATCAAATTAAGATCCTACATCAATATATACTGCAGCAACCGCCATCCATTATAACACCAGATATTTCCAATGGCAGACTACTGTGTAAGTGACTTAGTCAACTAGTTAATAAAATCATTTGATGGATGGCAGGTGTTCATACTCTTTCTAGCAGAAGTCTAGCCCTTACAAAACTTGAAAGAAGGATAGATATCCGCCCACTTTTGAAGGCTTGCACAGTTTCATTGGACCCGCAGGCCTTTGTGACAAAACTTGTAACATTATCGTAAATTAAAATTGCTTTCATCCCAAAATCACCACGCTTTCCTGGAAAACATGAGAGGACAGGAAACCACACGGGACAAACATATACAACCGTTTCAAAATGTCAGGATGATTCATTGACTGGAAATTAAAGTTTTGAATCTTTCTTCAGAAAGTATTCACACCCCTTGACTTTTTCCACATTTAGTTGTGTTACAGCCTGAATTTAAAATTGATAAAATGTAGTTGTTTTGGTCACTGGCCTACACACAATACCCCATAATGTCAAAGTGGAATTATGTTTCTCAAAATGTTCACAAATTAATTAAAAAACAAAAGTTCAGGAGTAAACATTTGCTTAACAAGTCATATAATAAGTTGCATGGACTCACTCTGTGTGTAATAATAGTGTTTAATATGGTTTTTGAATGACTATCTCATCGCTGAACCCCACACATACAATTATCTGTAAGGTCCCTCAGTTCAGCAGTGAATTTCAAGTACTGACTCAACCACAAAGACCAGGAAGGTTTTCCAATGCCTCGCAAAGAATAGCACCTACAGTGGGGAGAACAAGTATTTGATACACTGCCGATTTTGCAGGTTTTCCTACTTACAAAGCATGTAGAGGTCTGTAATTTTTATCATAGGTACACTTCAACTATGAGAGACGGAATCTAAAACAAAAATCCAGAAAATCACATTGTATGATTTTTAAGTAATTAATTTGCATTTTATTGCATGACATAAGTATTTGATACATCAGAAAAGCAGAACTTAATATTTGGTACAGAAACCTTTGTTTGCAATTACAGAGATCATACGTTTCCTGTAGTTCTTGACTAGGTTTACACACACTGCAGCAGGGATTTTGGCCCACTCCTCCCTACAGATCTTCTCCAGATCCTTCAGGTTTCGGGGCTGTCGCTGGGCAATACGGACTTTCAGCTCCCTCCAAAGATTTTCTATTGGGTTCAGGTCTGGAGACTGGCTAGGCCACTCCAGGACCTTGAGATGCTTCTTACGGAGCCACTCCTTAGTTGCCATGGCTGTGTGCTTCGTGTCGTTGTCATGCTGGAAGACCCAGCCACGACCCATCTTCAATGCTCTTACTGAGGGAAGGAGGTTGTTGGCCAAGATCTCGCGATACATGGCCCCATCCATCCTCCCCTCAATACGGTGCAGTCGTCCTGTCCCCTTTGCAGAAAAGCATCCCCAAAGAATGATGTTTCCACCTCCATGCTTCACGGTTGGGATGGTGTTCTTGGGGTTGTACTCATACTTCTTCTTCCTCCAAACACGGCGAGTGGAGTTAGACCAAAAAGCTCTATTTTTGTCTCATCAGACCACATGACCTTCTCCCATTCCTCCTCTGGATCATCCAGATGGTCATTGGCAAACTTCAGACAGGCCTGGACATGCACTGGCTTAAGCAGGGGGACCTTGCGTGCGCTGCAGGATTTTAATCCATGACGGCGTAGTGTGTTACTAATGGTTTTCTTTGAGACTGTGGTCCCAGCTCTCTTCAGGTCATTGACCAGGTCCTGCCGTGTAGTTCTGGGCTGATCCCTCACCTTCCTCATGATCATTGATGCCCCACGAGGTGAAATCTTGCATGGAGCCCCAGACCGAGGGTGATTGAGCGTCATCTTGAACTTCTTCCATTTTCTAATAATTGCGCCAACAGTTGTTTCCTTCTCACCAAGCTGCTTGCCTATTGTCCTGTAGCCCATCCCAGCCTTGTGCAGGTCTACAATTTTATCCCTGATGTCCTTACACAGCTCTCTGGTCTTGGCCATTGTGGAGAGGTTGGAYTCTGTTTGATTGAGTGTGTGGACAGGTGTCTTTTATACAGGTAACGAGTTCAAACAGGTGCAGTTAATACAGGTAATGAGTGGAGAACAGGAGGGCTTCTTAAAGAAAAACTAACAGGTCTGTGAGAGCCGGAATTCTTACTGGTTGGTAGGTGATCAAATACTTATGTCATGCAATAAAATGCAAATTAATTATTTAAAAATCATACAATGTGATTTTCTGGATTTTTGTTTTAGATTCCGTCTCTCACAGTTGAAGTGTACCTATGATAAAAATTACAGACCTCTACATGCTTTGTAAGTAGGAAAACCTGCAAAATCGGCAGTGTATCAAATACTTGTTCTCCCCACTGTATCTGTAGATGTGTACAATTATTTTTAAAGCAGACATTGAATATCCCTTTGAGCATGGTGAAGTTATTAATTACACTTTGGATGGTGTATCAATACACCCAGTCACTACAAAGATACAGGCTTCCTTCGTAACTCAGTTGCCGAAGAGGAAGGAAACCACTCAGGGATTTCACCATGAGGCCAATGGTGACTTTAAAACATTTACAAAATGTAATGGCTGTGATAGGAGAAAACTGAGGATGGATCAACAACATTGTAGTTACTCCACAATACTAACCTAATTGACAGAGTGACAAGAAGGAAGCCTGTACAGAATAAAACATTTCCAAAACATGCATCCTGTTTGCAACAAGGCATTAAAGTAATACTGCAAAAAATGTGTCAAAGCAATTAACTTTTATTCCTGAATACAAAGAATTGTGTTTGGGGCAATTCCAATACAACACATTACTGAGTACCACTCTCCATATTTTCAAGCATAGTGGTGGTTGCATCATGTTATGGGTAAGGACTGGGGAGTTTTTCAGGATAAAAAATAAATGGAATGGAGCAAAGCGCAGGCAAAATCCTAGAGAAAACCTGGTTCAGTCTGCTTTCCACCAGACACTGGGATATGAATTCACCTTTCACGGGGGCAATAACCTGAAACACAAGGCCAAATCTACACTAGAGTTGCTTACCAAGAAGACAGTGAATGTTCCTGAGTGCCCGAGTTACAGTTTTGACTTACATCTGCTTGAAAATCTATGGCAAGACCTGAAAATGGTTGCCAAGCAATGATCAAAAAACTATTTGACAGAGCTTGAAGAATTTTGAAAATAATAACGGGAAAATGTTGCACCATCCAGGTGTGGAAAGCTCTTATTCAAAAGATTAGCCAACTGCCTCTATGGCTGGTTCTGGAGCTGGATTTGTCACGAGCATTGATTTAGAGTAAGCTTTACCACAGATGGAAACTGACTTCGGCTGCAGTACAGCAAAACCAAGCCAGCCGTGTTCATGGTTCTCACCGGGGAAGTGAAATGATAGGCTACTACGACTTTGCTCATGATCATGCACGCTGCAGATGACATGCAATTATAAGTTCCTTGAATGTTCTTTCCCGGGAGCCTTTTCATTATCTGGATAGACACTTGTGGTTTCTAAGTAACGTTACACCAATCAAAGCAGTGAAGCGTGTTGTGAAGAAATACTTTAGTGGTCGAAACTATTCATCTTCGGGTAACGGGGGGGGAGAGGGTTTGCAATATGCTATCATATCACGTATTTATACCATTTATAAAATTGTCATGTATAAAGTGCATTCGGAAAGTATTCAGACCCCTTGACTTTTTCCACATTGTGTTAGGTTACAGCCTTATTCTATAATGGATTAAATAGAAAAATATCCTCATCAATCTACACACAATTCCCCATAATGACAAAGCGAAAACTGGTTTTAAGAAATGTTTACAAATGTATTAATAATAAAAAAACAGAAATACATTATTTACGTAAGTATTCAGAGACTCAAAATTGAGCTCAGGTGTATCCTGTTTCCATTGATCATCCTTGAGATGTTTCAACAACTTGTTTGGAGTCCACCTGGGGTAAATGGAAATGACTGGACATGTTTTGGAACACACTGTCCATATAAGGTCCCACAGTTGACAGTGCATGTCAGAGAAATTACCAAGCCATGTGGTGGAAGGAATTATCTGTAGAGCTCAGAAACAGGATTGTGTCGATGCACAGATCTGGGGAAGGGTACCAAAAAATTTCTGCAGCATTGAAGGTCCCCAAGA
Organism: Salvelinus sp. IW2-2015; assembly: GCF_002910315.2. Classification (NCBI taxonomy): domain Eukaryota; kingdom Metazoa; phylum Chordata; class Actinopteri; order Salmoniformes; family Salmonidae; genus Salvelinus; species Salvelinus sp. IW2-2015. The sequence continues at coordinate 31,094,234 of NC_036849.1, forward strand.
ACACAATGGCTTCCATCATTCTTAAATGGAAGAAGTTGGGAACCACCCAGTCTCCTCCAAGAGATGGCCGCCAGGCCAAACTGAGCAATCAGGGGAGAAGGGCCTGGGTCAGGGAGGTGACCAAGAACCCGATGGTCACTCTGACAGAGCACTAGAGCTCCTCTGTTGAGATGGGAGAATCTTCCAGAAGAACAACCATCTTTGCAGCACTCCAATCAGGCCATTATGGTAGAGTGACCAGACGGAAGCCACTCCTCAGTAAAAGGCACATGACATCCGACTTCGAGTTTGCCAAAAGGCACCTAAAGACTCTCAGACCATGAGAAACAAGATTCTCTGGTCTGATGAAACTAAGATTGAACTGAATACCAAGCGTCACATCTGGAGGGAACCTGGCACCTTTCCTAAGGTGAAGCATGGTGGTGGCAGCATCATGCTGTGGGGATGTTTTTCAGCAGCAGGGATTGGGAGACTAGCCAGGATCGAGGCAAAGGTGAACAGAGAAAAGTACAGAGAGATACTTGATGAAAACCTGCTCCAGATCGCTCAGGACCTCAGACAGGGGCATAGGTTAATCTTCCAACAGGAGAACGACCCTAAGCACACAGCCAAGACAGCAAAGGAGTGGCTTCGGGACAAGTTTCTAAATGTCCTTGAGTGGCCCAGCCAGAGCCCGGACTTGAACCCGATCCCTCATCTCTGGAGAGACCTGAAAACAGCTGTGCAGCAACGCTCCTCATTCAACCTGACAGAGCTTGAGAGGATCTGCAGAGAAGAATGGGAGGAACTCCCCAAATACAGGTGTGCCAAACGTGTAGCGTCATACCCAAGAAGACTCTGTAATTGCTTGAATAGTCAAATACTATTGTAAATGTGAAATCTCAGGGTTTTTTTAAATATAAATTAGCAACAATTTCTAAAAGCTGTTTTTGCTGTGTCATTGTGGGGTATTGTGTGTAGATTGATGAGAGAAAAAACTATTTAATATATTTTAAAACAAGGCTGTAACCTAAGAAAATACTTTCTGAGTGCACTGTATATACAGTTGAAGTCGGAAGTTTACATGCACTTAGGTTGGAGTCATTAAAACTCGTTTTTCAACCACTCCACAAATTTCTTATCAACAAACTATAGTTTTGGCAAGTCGGTTAGGACATCTACTTTGTGCATGACACAAGTAATTTTCCCAACAATTGTTTACAGACAGATTATTTCACTTATAATTCACTGTATCACAATTCCAGTGGGTCAGAAGTTTACATACACTCAGTTGACTGTGCCTTTAAACAGCTTGGAAATTTCCAGAAGATGATGTCATAGCTTTAGAAGATTCTGATAGGCTAATTGACATAATTTGAGTCAATTGGAGGTGTACCTGTGGATGTATTTCAAAGCCTACCTTCAAGCTCAGTGCCTCTTTGCTTGACATCATAGGAATATCAAAAGAAATCAGCCAAGACCTCAGAAAAAAATTGTAAACCTCCACAAGTCTGGTTCATCCTTGGGAGCAATTTCCAAATTCCAAACACCATGGGACCATGCAGCCGTCATACCGCTCAGGAAGGAGAAGCGTTCTGTCTCCTAGAGATGAACGCACTTTGGTGCGAAAAGTGCAAATCAATCCCAGAACAACAGCAAAGGACCTTGTGAAGATGCTGGAGAAAACAAGTACAAAAGTATCTATATCCACAGTAAAACGAGTCCTATATCAACATAACCTGAAAGGCCGCTCAGTAAGGAAGAAGCCACTGCTCCAAAACCGCCATAAAAAAGCCAGACTATGGTTTGCAACTGCACATGGGGACAAAGATCGTACTTTTTGGAGAAATGTCCTCTGGTCTGATGAAACAAAAATAAAACTGTTTGGCCATAATTACCATTGTTATGTTTGGACGAAAAAGGGGGAGGCTTGCAAGCCAAAGAACACCAGCCCAACTGTGAAGCACGGGGGTGGCAACATCATGTTGTGGGGGTCCTTTGCTGCAGGAGGGACTGGTGCACTTCACAAAATAGTTGGCATCATGAGGTAGGAAAATTATGTGGATATATTGATGCACCATCTCAAGACATCAGTCAGGAAGTTAAAGCTTGGTCGCAAATGGGTCTTCCAAATGGACAATGACCCCAAGCATACTTCCAAAGTTGTGGCAAAACGGCTTAAGGACAACAAAGTCAAGGTATTGGAGTGGCCAACACAAAGCCCTGACTTCAAGCCTATAGAAAATTTGTGGGCAGAACTGAAAAAGTGTTTGCTAGCAAGGAGGCCTACAAACTTGACTCAGTTACACCAGTCTGTCGAGGAATGGGCCAAAATTCACAAACTTATTGTGGGAAGCTTGTGGAAGGCTACCCAAAACGTTTGACCCAAGTTAAACCATTTAAAGGCAATGCTACCAAATACTAATTGAGTGTATGTAAACTTCTGACCCACTGGGAATGCGATGAAATAAATAAAAGCTGAAGTAAATCATTCTCTCTACTATTATTCTGACATTTCACATTCTTAAAATAAGTGGTGATCCTAACTGACCTAAGACAGGAAATTGTTACAAGGATTGAATGTCAGGAATTGTGAAAAACTGAGTTTAAATGTATTTGGCTAAGGTGTATGTAACTTCCGACTTCAACTGTATACAGTACCAGTCAAAAGTTTGGACACACCTACTCATTCAAGGGTTTTTATTTTATTTTACTATTTTCTACATTGTAGAAAAATAGTGAAGACACCAAAACTATGGAATAACACATACAGATTCATGCAGTAAGCAAAAAACTGTTAAACAAATGTACATTTCATATTTGAAATTCTTCACATTAGCCACCCTTTGCCTTGATGACAGCTTTGCACACTCTTGGCATTTTCTTTACCAGCTTCATGAGGTAGTCACCTGGAATGTATTTCAATTAACAGGTGTGCCTTGTTAAAAGTAAATTTGTGGAATTTCTTTACTTCCTAACGCGTTTGAGCCAATCAGTTGTGTTGTGAGAAGGTAGGGGTGGTATATAGAAGATAGCCCTATTGGTAAAAGACCAAGTCCATATTATGGCAAGAACAGCTCAAATAAGCAAAGAGCAATGACAGTCCATCATTACTTTAAGACACGAAGGTCAGTCAATAGAGAGCATTTCAAGAACTTTTAAAGTTTCTTCAAGTGCAGTCGCAAAAACCATCAACGCTATGATGTAACTGGCTCTCATGAGGACCGCCACAGGAAAGGAAGACCCAGAGTTACCTCTGCTGCAGAGGATAATTCATTAGAATTAGCTGCTCCTCAGATTACAGACCAATAAATGCTTCACAGAGTTCAAGTAACAGACACTGTCTCAACATCAACTGTTCAGAGGAGACTGCGTGAATCAGGCCTTCATGGTCGAATTGCTGAAAAGAAACCACTACTAAAGGACACCAATAATAAGAAGAGACTTGCTTGGCCCAAGAAACACAACCAATGGATATTAGACTGGTGGAAATCTGTCCTTTGATCTGATGAGTCCAAATTTGAGATTTTTGTTTCCAACCGCTGTGTCTTTGTGACGCGCAGAGTAGGTGAACGGATGATATCCGCATTTGTGGTTGCCACCGTGAAGCATGAAGGAGGAGGTGTGATGGTGCTTTTCTGGTGACACTGTCAGTGATTTATTTAGAATTCAAGGCTCACTTAACGAGCATGGCTACCACAGCATTCTGCAGCGATACGCCATCCCATCTGGTTTGCACTTAGTGGGACTATCGTTTGTTTTTCAACAGGACAATGACCCAACACACCTCCAGGCTTTGTAAGGGATACTTTACCAAAAAGGAGGTAGCCTAGTGGTTAGAGAGTGGACTTGTAACTCAAAGGTTGTAAGATCGAATCCCTGAGCTGACAAAGTAAAAATCTGTCGTCCTGTTCCTAGGCCGTCATTGAAAATAAGAATTTGTTCGTAACTGACTTGCCTAGTTAAATAAAGGTGCTCAGCATATGTTGGAAATCCTTCGAGACTGTTGGAAAAGCACTCCAGGTGAAGCTGGTTGAGAGAATGCTAAGAGTATGCAAAGCTGTCATCAAGGCAAAGGGTGGCTACTCTGAAGAATCTAAAATACATGTTTGTTTTTTTAACACTTTTTTGGTTACTACATGATTCTATATGTGTTATTTCATAGTTTTGAGGTCTTCACTATTATTCTACAATGTAGAAAATAGTTTAAAAAATTAAGAAAAACCCTTGAATGAGTAGGTGTGTCCAAACTTTTGACTGATACTGTATATATACACTGAGTATACCAAACATCTTCCTAATATTGGGTTTTCCTCTGAATGGTACATATACACAATCCATGTCTCAATTGTCTCAAGGCTTAACAATCCTTCTTTAACCTGTCTCCTCGCTTTCATCGACACTGATTGAAGTGGATTTAACAAGTGACGTTAATAAGATTTAATAGATTTCACCTGGATTCACCTGGTCAGTCTATGTCATGGAATGAGCAGGTGTTCTTAATGTTTTGTACACTCAGTGTATATCATACTTTGACAAATACATGACTTATTGATCCGTAATCATTGGGCAACATCATGGGTAAGCTCTAGCCATTGTCTTTCACCAAAAAAAGTTGATTTCTACTGGTGTGGGGGTTTAAACAGCAGCCAAAGATATTTCAGAGTGAGCACAGAGCAAGAGGGTGTACTCTTCTGCCCTATGTGCTCTGGCGTAACAAAATTATGGCTGTGTGACAATGCTAACAGGATTATCCTCTTGCTACGCACTCTTTCGGAAGTCACCCCACTACTTATTATGACGCCATATAACAGGAAGTGGAACTTTTGGCCGTCACAAAACCCAGCGCACTTCTACCTTCCTCAACAAACTTGCTGTTTAACCTGTCTTAAAGGGGAATGTAAATTGAACACCTCTTTGCATAGATTTACTTCCTAAAGTGTTTCCATTCCCCTTTAAACTTTCTGTACATGCTCTTTAACCGCATTTATCTTATTCACTCTGTCCCCTCTTGCCACCTGGCCACTGGTGAAGGCGGGGTCACTGGAGCACAGACAACCCAGCCCCCGTCCCTGCAGGAAGCCTTCTGCTTCTTGGTAGGAAGCAGCCCCCATCCCTCCTTTAAATTCTCCCCACCCCCCCAGTTAGCCTCACAACACACAGCACATGATGTCCTCTCCCTCTCTCTGCCTGGAAACCGACCAGACCTGAACCAATGGTTTGGCAGTGGGGCCTACACTCCTCTGATTGATGTGGAAGCTGCAGGAACCTCATATTTCTTATATTAATAACCAGCAGATGAAAGGGAATACAGTGAAAATGGTCGGAGCTGGTGATGCATTCTATTCCTTTGAAACAAGAGCAGCGCAGGCCCACTGAGCTAAGTTGTAATGCATGGGGGGGGGGGTCTTCGCACATGGCACAACGCAGAGACTGACATGAATAGGAACTATCAATGATAGAAAAGAGATATATGTGTAATCCTTTCATGCTACGCATTTGATTTTACTTTATATTACCTCATACAGGGAATTTCTCCCGGGTGGTATCTCCCGGGTGGCGCAGTGGTCTAGGGCACTGCATCGCAGTGCTAGCTGCGCCACCAGAGTCTCTGGGTTCGCGCCCAGGCTCTGTCGCAGCCGGCCGCAACCGGGAGATCCGTGGGGCGACGCACAATTGGCATAGCGTCGTCCGGGTTAGGGAGGGTTTGGCCGGTAGGGAGGGTTTGGCCGGTAGGGATATCCTTGTCTCAGTATGTAAAAAATGTAATAAAAAATGTATGCACTCTACTGTAAGTCGCTCTGGATAAGAGCGTCTGCTCTTGGCCGGTAGGGATATCCTTGTCTCAGTATGTAAAAAAAAATGTAATAAAATGTATGCACTCCACTGTAAGTCGCTCTGGATAAGAGCGTCTGCTAAATGACTAAAATGTAAATGTAAATGTAAATTTCTGAATCTTGAGGAGAAATTTGTGACAGCCTTTTTTAAAGACTCAATTTCACCCTCAAAGTGAAGAAAATTCTTTGTGAATTATTGCACCGCCTTAAATAAAGCCAGTTTGAATGGAGAATGTCAAATCCTATAATTAGATGTTTATGTTATAAAGTGCTGTAGGCTAATTTAAAATGAGCATAAAGCAAATGCCAACACTTACAGCATCATTTTGGGGGGTATTTGCCAAAGGTAATGTATCAAACCACAGCCTCTTAAACCTTTCAGCTTGTCCTGATGTCACATGTAATTATTGCAAAACACTTTGACACGGGACTAAAGCCAATCGCTGAAAGTTTACAGGAAACAAGACTTTTGTATTTGCTGTAGATATCTCTCAATGTAATTATGATGCTATGATATGTTAAAATATACAGTATGTCAATTTAAATATGTATTTTACATTTACTGCCTTGCTCAAGGGGACATTGACAGATTTTTTTGTCGACTCTGGAAGCAAACTCAAACCAGTGAAACAGCAAATGTTCTCTAAACCGCAAGGCTACCTGCCACCAGATTCGGCCTATAATAACACACACTGGATTAGTCACCTACATCTGAACCCATCAATTAGTTTATTTTGTGCTTATACACACCATTGGTAATTTGTGTCAAACTCGGATAGCCTTTCCTGAATCACAACATGTACTGACTTGTATGACCTGCAAATCCAAGTAGTATTTCACCTTATTATCCGGGTCACCGCCGTAACATGTTTAGCCCCCCCCCCCCCCCCCACTAAGGTCACAACGAGCCAAGCACTTATCCAATTAACACTGTCCTCCATGACCTTATGAGGACAACTGATTATCTGGCTAATCATACCTAACATAATGACCTGTACATAAAGGAAATAGATTATTTGGCTGATTATACCCAACATAGTGACCTGTATGTACATAAAGGAAATAGATTATTTGGCTGGCTATACCCAACATAATGACCTGTACATAAAGGAAATAGATTATTTGTCTGATTATACCCAACATAATGACCTGTACATAAAATAAATAGAAGAAAACAGGTACATGTTGATTGGCAAATATGAACTGATTGGCAAGGCACACTTTCAGCCACAGTGTTAATATCAATCAATCAAATGTATTTATAAAGCCCTTCTTACATCAGCTGATGTCACAAAGTGCTGTACAGAAACCCAGCCTAAAACCCCAAACAGCAAGCAATGCAGGTGTAGAAGAATATCAACACCCGGTGTTAAAATCAACAGCCAAAGATAAAATTAACAGCCACAGGAGACAAAGGGCTGTGAGATATTGATTTACATCTAGACACATGAAAAGTAGGAAGTATACAGAGGGTACGGGGCAACAGAGGACGAACAGCAGAGGGGCTAATGATTTTGGAGTGGGGGGGGAAGGTCTTGGCTTCTGGAGATGTAGCTGCGGGGCTATAGCGGCGTGCCTGCACATTCGGCTTAACATCCTTGGGTACCGGTCGGTGGTACGGAAGCCGAAGTGGCCCGGGCGGTACTGAACCCCTCCCGGAGGTCCTGATACTCCGCGGGAATGGAGGAGAGGTTCGGGGCAATATCCAAGCCCCCAGGAAGACGTCCCGGGGCAGGCAGGAAGACGTCCCGGGGCAGGCAGAGCTGATTTCAGGCATTGGCCGTGGCAGAACGGGCTCCAGCCCATGATGGCACCAGTAGACCAGTCAATCGAGGGATTGTGTCGTTGGAGCCAAGAGAATCCCAATACCACAGGAATCTGCGGAGACTCAATTAGCAGGAATTGGATCGTCTTGCTGTGGTTCCCCGACAATCATAGGTTGATGGGGGTGGTATGGCGTGTGACCCATCCTATAGAGCGCCCGTGCAGCGCTCTAACATCCATGGGAATGGAGAGAGGTTGAGTGAGGATGCCCAGCTCGGACACCAGGGTAACGTCCATAAGACTCATATCGGCCCCCAAGTCGATGAGTATCTGGAGAGACTTGGACTGGTCCCCCCACAGCAGGGTGGCATGGAGAGGAGGGTGAGTAGGGGGAGAAGCATAATTATCCTTAAGACCCAACAGAGTACTCATTCCCAAGAATCAGCTAGGTCTCTTGAAGGGACAGGTAGCCACATAATGACCGGCCGTGCAGCAATACAAACAACTCTGGGTGTTAAGTCTGCATATGCGTTCGCAAAATTGGCTGTTTGAGGAACTCTTGGAGGAACTCGGGTAAGCTCGGATCCTCTTGGGGACTAAGACACTGGGGACATCCGGAGTTCATCAGATGCAAGGTGGGATCCTTGAGTGAGCGATTGCAACCGCAATCAGGCCTCTTTTCCCTCCTACGTTCCCGTAGCCGACCATCGATCCGGATGGTTAAAGCGATAAGTGAGTCAAGATCCATCGGTAGTTCCCTGGATGCAAGCTCGTCCTTTACTTCCTCTGATAATCCATGCAGGAACGTGTCAAAGAGCGCTTCCGGTTTCCAGGCACCCTCCGCTGCTAGCGTGCGGAAATCCACTGCATAGTCCGCCACACTGAGGGAGTCCTGCCGAAGCTGGAGTAACTTCCCAGGCAGCCTCTCTCCCTGACACCGGAGCCTCAAAAATATGTCTTACCTCCGCCACGAATACCTCCAGACTGAGGCAGACGGTGGATTGTTGCTCCCACACTGCCGTGGCCCAGGCGAGTGCCCTCCCGGACATCAGTGTAATAATAAACGCTATCTTCGAGCGGTCCGAGGGGAACGAAGAAGCCTGCAGCTCAAAAACGAGGGAGCACTGGGAGAGAAAGGCTCGGCAGGTTCTGGAATCTCCATCATAGCGCTCTGAGGGAGGTAAACGTGGTTCCCGGGATACCGGGGTGACGGCGCTGCTACCAGCTGGGTTACTGAGGGGCTGGGAGGTTACCGTCATGGTAGGCTGCCTAGTAGGCAACCCATGGAATTTTTCCCGCAAAGCGTCCAATGCTACAGTGGTTTGTCCTTTAAAATTTGTTAGTTAACATTGTTTTTGTTCTTAACTTGCCTAGTTAAATAAAGGTTACACAATGAGCATAACATTCCTACACCCTAATTTTCTAATTCTAGTCTAACCAATGCCCAAACGGAGATTCAGTGAAAATAAAAATCTCATTGATTTATCAAGACCATTCCCCATGCTTGTCTCAGAGCAGCACGAAACGGTGCTGAAATAGTTGTAGGCTATTGCTTCAAATCCAATTGCTTCTAACTTCAATATGCTCTTTAAATAAATAAGACCTACACCACTTTTAACAGCACGTTACTCAACCCTAGTGAGACTCATGTCGCCTACGGTAGGCCTACAGTATGTCAAAAAATATGACGTGACTCTCCGCCAATAATTGCATATAGAGGATTGGAGGATATTTCTGTAATTCAGTGATATTTATTCCCATAGTAATTCGTTATGGATCCAGAACTAAATAAATATCGACATTTTGAAAGAGTATTTTATTCACGAAAGCATAAAGATGCCATTATTAGTGATATTGTTTTAGTTTGAACTGGCAGACTGGCACTAAGAACAGCGGGAACATTTCCCTAGTCAGCGCCATTATTAGTGCAATGCCCCTTAAAGTGTTGCCAGTGTGGAAGGGTGGGGGTATTTTGGAGATTTTGTCTTCAAATAACGTAAAATGAGCGAGAAAAAGGCCATTCTTGAACATGGGGTGAGACATTGTTACTAATTTGTAAATAAAGCCAGTTTGTTATTTAGAATTATTTGTTTCTGTTTTTAGAGGGAGAGAAACCAAAAACCTACAATCATCTCATGGGTCTCCCAGTCAAAGGCAGCACAGGTATTGAACCAGCATCTGTAGCAACACAGCTATGCAGTGTCTTAGACCGTTGCGCCACTTAGGCGCTGTATAATGTAACCGGTCCAGAGTGGCCTACACTACTACAGTAAGACCCAAATAATCCTAACAAAATTAAATAATAAAAACCTTAGTGTAACAACAGTTTTAGTAAGTAATACTGAAGCACAATTATCAGTTTCTATTTAGGTTTATGTCGCCCATTCATTGTCAGAGACACAGTAGGACCCAAAAGCATAATCAGTGCTCTAACTCCCCCTTGTGGTGGTCTGGAGCAATGAAGTGGTGACGCAGGGTACAGTACTACACCACAAATTATTTCTAAATCCAGCAGCATAATCGTAAAACTTTTAGTGGAGAAACCACTGTAGGTCGTGACGTTCGGCCACGTCCTGGACCCCTTCCATCAGACCGCGAAGCAACTCTACGTGTCTACCAATGAGGGCTCCTTGGGAGGAGATGGCGTTGCAGAGTTGGTCCAAGTCTGCTGGGTCAGTCATGGCCAGTTCGTACTAAGACCCAAATGCAGACTGTGTTGAAGTAACAATGTTAACTACAGCAACAGGGGCAGGCAAACGACAGGTCAAGACAGGCAGAGGTCGATAATCCAGAGTAGTGGGGCAAGGGTACCGGGCGGCAGGCAGGCTCAGGTCAGGCAGAGGTCGGTAATCCAGAGACGGGGCAAAGGCACAGGACGGCAGGCAGACTCAGGGTCAGGCAGAGTGGTCAGGCAAGCAGTCAAGGGTCAAAACCAGGAGGCAGAGAAAAAGAGAGACTGGGGAAAAGCAGGAGCTGAGACAAAAAACGCTGGTTGACTTAACAAACAAGAAGAACTGGCCCAGACAGACAGGAAACACAGGTATAAATACCCAGGGGATAAGTGGAGAAGATGGGTGACACCTGGAGGGGGGTGGAGACAAGCACAAGGACAGGTGAAACAGATCAGGGCGTGACACCCAGTGTTAAAATCAACAGCCTCTGTGTTGAAATCAACACCCACAGTATTAAAATCAACAACCAGAGTTGAAATCGAAAGTCACAGTGTTAAAATCAACAGCCACAGTGTTAAAATCAACAGCCACAGTGTTAAAATCAACAACCAGAGTTGAAATCGAAAGTCACAGTGTTAAAACCAACAGCCACAGTGTTAAAATCAACAGCCACGGTGTTAAAATCAACAGCCACGGTGTTAAAATCAACAGCCATACATCTGTAAATGACCTATGATTTACTCATGTGAAGTCAAACAAGATTTTGCTTCTATCACTTGCAGTGTGCTGTATCAGTTCGTCAACCAACTGAGAACTGTTTACACAGTTTTTTGCATTGATCACATATCACTGAAGCATGCCTTCAATCAATGTCTAACATAGTTAACATTACAGCCAGCAAATCTCAGCTGCAAGTGCAAATGTACGAGAGTGCAAATGAACTACCATCTGTTTCGTCTTCATTAGTCCTCCTGTTGCTGATGAAATGATGACAACCAGTTATTTGTTAGAGATGGTCAACTAAGCAAGCACTGAGTTGTATATAAAAGCTGTAGGTGCTCAGTGTGTGAACTACAACACCTTTTGCATTTGACATTCAAGTGAGAAGTGTTACTTGAATTTTTTTTTTACATTAAGTCAACTGCAATGCCAATACATGTTAGAATAGCTCTTCAAATACAATAAAAAACATTTAATGGGGAAACTGGGATTGGTAACAAAATGTTTGCATGTTAAAATTAATGATATAGCCATTGATTATTGAAGATTGTAATTGATAAATGCCTTGTCATGAGCTTAGTTCAACTGTCTAATCCCATAAGAACCCAAAATATAGGCTTGTTTTACTTGATTGTTTGTAAACAATTACATTGTAAATTAACACTGTATAGCTTCAAAACATGGTAATTGAGATCTCGTGGATGGTCAGTCCTTGGATCCATAGCTCTGTCCATGAATTAGAGATTTGTTCCATTTCTCCAGCCCCATCCCTCAGCTGCTTACCAAAACAAGTGCCAGGGTGGCCGCTTTGTTTTTTTGTTTTTCGAATCCCAGATTTCCCCCTTAAAGGCATTTGGACACATGAATAGAGATGTTGGTGAAGTTGAGGAGCCGCAATGAAAGACGAAGAGGCTGATCGGCACTCATTTGTTTCTCCCCTCTTGGTGCCATGTGCCATCTGTCCTGAGTTGATGCTCTTGGCAAATATTGGCATCCCTGGATGCACAGATGGACAACTGACCACTAATATGCAGTGAAGGACAGAACAGTGGTCAGGTGAGGCCTAGTCTCTTCCTAGGCTTACTTCTGCAATCTTTGAAAACTTCAGTTTAAGAAGTCTGTACAACTTCTGCCAACATTTCAGAGTAGATGAGTAGATGTCGGATATGGGACAGATGTAGGAAGTTCCGGCTTTCTGACATCACTGCCTTTTCCGCAAATTGCCCTAGCCTAAACAATCCCCGGACACAAACTAGTAGCTAACAAGATGAAGATCACAGAGGTTGTTATTAATGACTGCAATTCGCAAGTGGTTAGTTTGCATCAACTACCTTCACATGGAGAGTAGGCTAACCGACGCTGGTAGTTTCTGTGTTGCAACACCAGTGAATTTGTCAATTTGACAACTAACAAACGATACCTAACTAGCTGGTGGCTATCTACAGACAGGAATAAGTTGTCTTTGCTATTTTAGTTAGCAAACTGAGATATAGTTGAACATAAGGATTCCGCTTGCTAAAGTTTACATACACTTAGGTTGGAGTCATTAAAACTCATTTTTCAACCACTCCACAAATTTCTTGTTAATTAACAACCTATAGTTTTGGCAAGTCGGTTAGGACATCTACTTTGTGCATGACACAAGTAATTTTTCCAACAATTGTTTACAGACAGATTATTTCACTTAAAATTCACTGTATCACAATTCCAGTGGGTCAGAAGTTTACATACACTAAGTTGACTGTGCCTATCAACAGCTTGGCTTTAGAAGCTTCTGATAGGCTAATTGACATCATTTGAGTCAATTGGAGGTGTACCTGTGGATGTATTTCAAGGCCTACCTTCAAACTCAGTGCCTCTTTGCTTGACATCAGGGGAAAATCAAAAGAAATCAGCCAAGACCTCAGAAAAAAATTGCAGACCTCCACAAGTCTGGTTCATCCTTGGGAGCAATTTCCAAATGCTTGAAGGTACCACGTTCATCTGCACAAACAATAAATAGTACACAAGTATAAACACCATGGGACCATGTAGCTGTCATACCGCTCAGGAAGGAGACACGTTCTGTCTCCTAGAGATGAACGTACTTTGATGCGAAAAGTGCAAATCAATCCCAGAACAACAGCAAAGGACCTTGTGAAGATGCTGGAGGAAACAGGTACAGATGTATCTATATCCACAGTAAAACGAGTCCTATATCGACATAACCTGAAAGGCCGCTCAGCAAGGAAGAAGCCACTGCTCCAAAACCGCCATAAAAATGCTAGACTACGGTTTGCAACTGAACCACATTTTCTTCTTTGTTTGCGGACTAAATAAACTACCTGTTCCTGAAGATTGTTAACTAGCTGTTGATTATCTTATCGAATGTCCATTAAATAAATGTGCTTTGAAGTTAGCTGATGTTAACAATAGCTATAAATCTGTATAGCTAGCTACCAAAACCAAAAGATGTCTTATCTGTGTCTATGGTTAAAATTTGCCCTGAGACATAGCTATAGTAGTATTATTACATTGGTTACAACATCTTCAGATACGACAGAATAAAGGCCTTTGTGAAGAGTATTTTTAACGCTAGTGCCAGGGTTGTCTATCATCTACAGGACCAGTGGAAGCAAAATAGCCCCATAACATCAAAGATCCACCAACATATTTTACAGTAGGTATGGGTTTATAAACTCAGCAAAAAAATAAACGTCCCTTTTTCAGGACCCTGTCTTTGTCTACTGACTCTGAAAAACACTAAAAGAAAGATGCCCAGGCTCCCTGCTCATCTGCGTGAACATGCCTTAGGCATGCTGCAAGGAGGCATGAGGACTGCAGATGTGGCCAGGGCAATAAATTGCAATGTCCGTACTGTGAGACACCTAAGACAGCGCTAAAGGGAGACAGGATGGACAGCTGATCGTTCTCGCAGTGGCAGACCATGTGTAACAACACCTGCACAGGATCTGTACATCCGAACATCACACCTGCGGGACAGGTACAGGATGGCAACAACAACTGCCTGATTTACATCAGGTTTACACATCTTCACTGACGAGGTTTTGACACGGTTTTGTCTCACCAGGGGTGATGGTCGGATTTGCATTTATTGTTGAAGGAATGAGCGTTACACCGAGGCCTGTACTCTGGAGCGGGATCGATTTGGAGGTGGAGGGTCCGTCATGGTCTGGGGCGGTGTGTCACATCATCATTGGACTGAGCTTGTTGTCATTGCAGTCAATCTCAATGCTGTGCGTTACAGGGAAGACATCCTCCTCCCTTATGTGGTACCCTTCCTGCAGGCTCATCCTGACATGACCCTCCAGCATGACAATGCCACCAGCCATGCTGTTCATTCTGTGCATGATTTCCTGCAAGACAGGAATGTCAGTGTTCTGCCATGGCCAGCGAAGAGCCCGGATATCAATCCCATTGAGCATGTCTGGGACCTGTTGGATCGGAGGGAGAGGGCTAGGGCCATTCCCCCCAGAAATATCCAGGAACTTGCAGGTGCCTTGGTGGAAGAGTAGGGTAACATCTCACAGCAAGAACTGGCAAATCTGGTGCAGTCCATGAGGAGGAGATGCACTGCATTACTTAATGCAGCTGGTGGCCACACCAGATACTGACTGTTACTTTTGACACCCCCCCTTTGTTCAGACACACATTATTCCATTTCTGTTAGTCACATGTCTGTGGAACTTGTTCAGTTTATGTCTCAGTTCTTAAATCTTGTTATGTTTATACAAATGTTTACACGTGTTAGGTTTGCTGAAAATAAACGCAGTTGACAGTGAGAGGACGTTTCTTTGTTTGCTGAGTTTATTCTGCATACGATTTTTTTTAGACACCAAATCCACCACTTGTGTGCGTGGCCAAAGAGCTCTATTTTCATGTCATCCAACAAATGTAAACAGCTGGAGTTTGTTAAACGGCATCAGCACTTGGATTGAAACAGGTGCTATGGTCAGATGACATGTGTCACGTTCCTGACCTGTTTTCTCTTGTTTTTGTATGTGTTTAGTTGGTCAGGGCGTGAGTTGGGGTGGGCATTCTATGTTTGGTGTTTCTATGTTGGGTGCAATGTGTTGCCTGATATGGTTCTCAATTAGGGGGCAGGTGTTTTACGTTTCCTCTGATTGAGAACCATATTAAGGTAGGCTGTTCACACTGTTTGTTTGTTTGTGGGTGGTTGTCTTCCGTGTCTGTATGTCTACCACACGGGACTGTTTCGTTTGTCGTTCGTGTATGTAGTCTGTTCCTGTTCGTGCGTTCTTCGTATATTGTAAGTTCTCAAGTCCAGGTCTGTCTACATCGTTTATTTGTTTTGTAGTTTGTTAAAGTGTTTTCGTGTTTCGTCTTTACTTTAATAAATATCATTATGTCCACATTCAACGCTGCATTTTGGTCCGACCCTTACTCCTCCTCCTCATCCGAGGAGGAGGAATTAGACAGTCGTTACAACATGAAAATAGAGCTCTTTTCCCACGCACACCAGTGGTTTTGCATCGAAAAGAGGAATTATAAGCAGAAAATAACTCCATATCTAAAATAAGGCAGTGAATCTTTGATTTTATGGGGTCATTTTGCTTCCACTGGTTGTGGGGCTTTGTTAAAGTCAACAGCATCATGAACTATACGAAGTACGAGGACATTTTATACAAAAACCTGGTTGCCTCTGCTAGGAGGCTGAACTTGGCCGCATATCTTCCAGCAAGACAATAACCCCAAGCCCACATTTAAATCCACAAAGAAATGGTTGATTGACCACAAAATCAACATTTTGCTATAGCCATCTCAGTCTCCAGACCTGTGGTTTGAATTGAAGAGGGCAGCCCATAAGTGCAGACAAAGGATATCAAGGATCTGGAAATATTCTGTATGGAGAAATATCCCTCCCAATGTCCAATCTCATTAAAAAGGCTCAGTGCCATTATCCTTGCAAGGTGAGGTATTAAAAGGTAGTAAAAACAGGTGTGCCAATAATTTTTACCCCTATCTTTTCTATATATATTTTGTATTACTTGTTAAACAAAAGCTTTCTTTAAAAAAAAAAATGCATTAGTATAAAATAATATAATTTTTCTGTTGTTTGAGCATACAATATAGCTGTGTGGCCATGCACGACTCCAACACCATCATCAAGTCTGCTGACAACACGACGGTGGAAGGCCTGATCACCAACGACGATGAGACGGCCTACAGAGACCTGGCAGTGTGGTGCCAAGACAATAACCGCTCCCTCAACGTCTGATCATGGACAACAGGAAACAGGGGGCGAGTGCACACCCCCGTCTACATCGAGGGGACCTCAGTGGAGAGGGTCAAGCGCTTCACGGTCCCCTCACACCAGCACAGTTGTGAAGAAGGCGCGGCACTGCCTCTTCTCCCTCAGGAGGCTGAAACGATTTGGCATAGCCCCTCAGATACTAATGAACTTTCACAGCTGTACCATCGAGAGCATCCTGACTCGTTGTATGATATGGCAACTGCAACGCTCTCAACCTGAAGGTCCTACAGGATGTACTTGCCAAGCGGTGCCTGAGAAAGGCGCGAAAAATTGCCAAAGACTCCAGCCATCACATGGACTGTTCTCCGGCAGGTGGTACCGGTGGATCAAGGCTCAGACCAACAGACTTATAAACAGCTTCTATCCCCTGGTCATAGACGGATTGGTTGTTAGCAACAAAACTATCATGTGTGTGCAACTATGGGGCAAAACAGAAGGGGTTGGCTTAGATTGTTTATTTTGTCTCCAAATGTTGAAAACATAAATGCATAAATACATTTGCACAATGAGCGCTTATTGTCTCTCAAATAAATGTTTACAGTTGTTGGTTAGCTAGTTAGCAAAAACAAATCGTATTAGCATAGACATGACATCAGTCAAAACACTGGAAGCAAAAGTTGGAAGCACAGAATCGTCTAGAATGACATTGTATGCTGTAGCGTGAATATTTCCCTTCACTGGAACTAAGGGGCCTAGCCTGAACCATAAAAACAGCCTCAGACCATTATTCCTCCACCAAACTTTACAGTTGGCACTATGCATTGGGGCAGGCAGCGATCTCCTGGTGTCCGCCAAACCCAGATTTGTCCGTCGTACTGCCAGATGGTGAAGCATGATTTATCACTCCAGAGTTCAATTGCGGCGAGCTTTACACCACTCCAGCCGACACTTGGCATGGCGCATGGTGATCGTAGGCTTGTGTGCGGCTGCTCAGCCATGGAAACCCATTTCATGAAGCTCCCGACGAACAGTTATTGTGCTGAAGTTGCTTCCAGAGGCAGTTAGAACTAGGTAGGGAGTGTTGCAACCGATAATAGATGACAGGCAATTTTTACGCGCTTCAGCACTCTGTGGTCACGTTCTGTGAGCTTGTGTGGCCATCACTTCGCGGCTGAGCCGTTGTTGCGCCACTTCACAAAAACAGCACTTATCAGTTGACCCGGCCAGCTCTAGCAGGGCAGAAATTTGACAAAAACTGATTTGTTGGAAAGGTGGCATCCTATGACGGTGCCATTTTGAAAGTCACTGAACTCTTCAGTATGGGCCAATGCTACTGCCAATGTTTGTCTATGGAGACTGCATGGGTGTGTGCTTGATTTTATACACCTGTCAGTAACGGGTGTGTCTGAAATACTCAAATCTACTAATTTGAAGGGGTGTCAACACACTTTTGGCCATGTAGTGTATCAGTAACAAGATACGAGCTGAAAAGAGCCACCTACGATTCCACATAAGGCAGCTTCATGTCATTGTTGCTTGCTAGGGGTGTAATTGTACACATATTTGTACTGAACTGTTCAGTATGGGGACCTCGTTAGGTTTGCACTGTGAATCCAAATGAATACATAAAATAAGTACAGTTGAAGTTGGAAGTTAACATACACCTTAGCCAAATACATTTAAACTCAGTTATTCACAATTCCTGACATTTAATCATTTAATTCCCTGTCTTCGGTCAGTTAGGATCACCACTTTATTTTAAGAATGTGAAATGTCAGAATAAAAGTAGAGGGAATGATTTATTTCAGCTTTTATTTCTTTCATCACATTCCCAGTGGGTCAGAAGTTTACATACACTCAATTAGTATTTGGTAGCATTGCCTTTAAATTGTTTAACTTGGGTCAAACGTTTTGGGTAGCATTCCACAAGGTTCCCACAATAAGTTGGGTGAATTTTGGCCCATTCCTCCTGACAGAGTTGGTGTAACTGAGTCAGGTTTGTAGGCCTCCTTGCTCACACACGCTTTTTCAATTCTGCACACACATTTTCTATAGGATTGAGGTCAGGGCTTTGTGTTGGCCACTCCAATACCTTGCATTTGTTGTCCTTAAGCCATTTGCCACAACTTTGGAAGTATGCTTGGGGTCATTGTCCATTTGGAAGACCCATTTGCGACCAAGCTTTAACTTCCTGACTGATGTCTTGAGACGTTGCTTCAATATATCCACATCATTTTCCTACCTTATGATGCCATCTATTTTGTGAAGTGCACCAGTCCCTCTTGCAGCAAAGCACCCCTGCATCAAAGGACCCCCACAGCATGATGCAGACACCACGTGCTTCACGGTTGGGATGGTGTTCTTCGGCTTGCAAGCCTCCCCCTTTTTCCTCCAAACATGACAATGGTCATTATGGCCAAACAGTTCTATTTTTCTTTCATCAGACCAGAGGACATTTTTTCCAAAAGGACCATCTTTGTCCCCATGTGAAGTTGCAAACCGTAGTCTGGCTTTTTTATGGCGGTTTTGGAGCAGTGGCTTCTTCCTTGCTGAGCGGCCTTTCAGGTTATGTTGATATAGGACTCGTTTTACTGTGGATATAGATACTTTAGTAACTGTTTCCTCCAGCATCTTCACAAGGTCCTTTGCTGTTGTTCTAGGATTGATTTGCACTTTTCGCACCAAAGTACGTTCATCTCTAGGAAACAGAATGCGTCTCCTTCCTCAGCGGTATGACGGCTGCATGGTCCCATGGTGTTTATACTTGCGAACTATTGTTTGTGCAGATGAATGTGGTACCTTCAGGTGTTTTGGAAATTGCTCCCAAGAATGAACCAGACTTGTGGAGGTCTACAATTTTTTTCTGAGGTCTTGGCTGATTTCTTTTGATTTTCCCATGATGTCAAGCATAGAGTCACTGAGTTTGAAGGTAGGCCTTGAAATACATCCACATCCACAATACATCCAATTGACTCAAATGATGTCAATTAGCCTATCAGAAGCTTCTAAAGCCATGACATCATTTTCTGGAATTTTCCAAGCTGTTTAAAGGCACAGTCAACTTAGTGTATGTAAACTTCTGACCCACTGGAATTGTGATACAGTGAAATAATCTGTCTGTAAACAATTGTTGGAAAAATGACTTGTGTCATGCACAAAGTAGATGTCCTAACCGACTTGCCAAAACTATAGTTTGTTAACAAGACATTTGTGGAGTGGTTGAAAAAACTAGTTTTAATGACTCCAACCTAAGTGTATGTAAATTTCCGACTTCAACTGTATATTTACAAAATAAAAACACAAGGCCTATAGGCCATACCTTCGCTGCATTGTAGGCATCTGCCTCTTAAGTAACTGAACGTAATGACTATCGCCTCCTTAGCACTCACCACTGTCATCATGAAGTGCTTTGAGAGACTACTCAAGGAGTATATCATCTCTACCTTACCTGACACCCTAGACCCACTTCAATTTGCTTACTGCCCCAATAGATCCAGAGACGATGCAACATCCATCACTCTGCATACTGCCCTATCCCATCTGGACAAGAGGTATACCTACGTAAGAATGCTGTTTATTGACTATAGTTAAGCATTCAACACCATAGTACCCTCCAAGCTCATCATTAAGCTTGGGGCCCTGGATCTGAACCCCGTCCTGTGCAACTGCGTCTTTGGACTTCCCGCCCCCAGGTGGTGAAGGTAGGAAACATCACCTCCACTCCGCTGATCCTCAACACTGAGGCCCCACAAGGGTGTGTGCTCAGCCCCCTCCTGTACTCCCTGTTCACCCATGACTGCGTGGCCAAGCACACCTCCAACTCAATCATCAAGCTTGCAGACAACACAACAGTAGTAGGCTTGATTACCAATGATGACGAGACAGCCTACAGAGACGAGGTGAAGGCTATGGGAATGTGGTGCCTTGAAAACAACCTCTCACTCAATGTCAACAAAACAAAGGAGATGATCGTGGACTTCGGGAAACAGCAGAGGGTGCACCCCCTATCTACATCGACGGAACTGCAGTAGAGAAGGTGGAAAGCTTCAAGTTCCTTGGCGTACACATCACTGACAAACTGAAATGGACCACCCACACAGACAGTGTGGTGAAGAAGGCGCAACAGAGTCTCTTCAACCTTAGGAGGCTAAAGAAATGTGGCTTGTTACCTAAAACCCTCACAAACTTTTATAGATGCACAATTGAAAGCATCCTGTCGGGCTGTATCACCACCTGGTACGACAACTGCACCACCTGCAACCGCAAGGCTCTCTAGAGGGTGGTGCGGTCTGCCCAATGCATTACCGGGGGCAAACTACCCGCCCTCCAGGACACTTATAGCACCTGATGTCACAGGAAGGACAAAAAGATCATCAAGGACATCAACCACCCGAGCCACTGTCTCAAGGCCATCAGACTGTTAAACAGCCATCACTAGCACATTAGAGGCTGCTGCCTATAGGATAAGACTAGAAATCACTGGCCACTTTAAGGAATGGAACACCAGTCACTTTAATAATTTTTACATATCTGGCATTACACATCTCATGTGTATATACTGTATCTATACTATTCTATGGTATCTTAGTCACTTAATGTTTACATATCTGGCATTACTCATCTCATATGTATATACTGTGTTCTATACTATTCTACGGTATCTCATTCACTTAATAATGTTTACATATCTTGCATTACTTATCTCATATGTATATACTGTATTCCATACTATTCTATGGTATCTTAGTCCGTTCCACTCTGACATCGCTCGTCCATACAGTATGTATATAGTCTTAATTCATTCCTACTTAGATTTGTGTTTATTGGGTATATGTTGTGTAATTTGTTAGATATTACTTGCTAGATATTACTGCACTGTCATTTCGCTACACCCGCAATAACATATGCTAATCACGCATATGTGACCAATAACATCTGCTAATCATGTGTATGTGACCAATAACATCTGCTAATCATGTGTATGTGACCAATAAAAGTGAATTTTAAGTAAATCTGAGCTGAAAAAAAACCATTTCAGGCTATTCAGTTAAAACAACTAGAGCTCGTTGTAATCCAAATTAAAATCTGAACTGGAGCATTTCAAACTGTCATTTTGTGAGGCGCAGCCGGGGAACTAGTTCTGTACTACGGCAAGTAGTGGGGGTCGATAAACCAGAATTTGATGATCCTCCATCATCGTTTAAATCTCCAGTTTGGGAACATTTTGGCTTCCCAAAAGATTATAACGGCGATGGACAGAGAGTTGCGGAAAGAAGTTACCAGAACCACAGCACTCTCCTGACCAGAACCAGAGCACTCTCCTGTCCAGAACCACAGCACTCTCCTGACCAGAACCACAGAACTCTCCTGTCCAGAACCACAGCACTCTCCTGACCAGAACCACAGCAATCTCCTGACCAGAACCACAGCACTCTCCTGACCAGAACCACAGTACTCTAATGGACAGAACCAGAGATACAGACTGTCTACTTCACTGAGAATAACCAGCACCAGCAGAACACCTCCAAGTTCAAACAGGAAGTGCATCACCAGACATGAGAACAGAAGAACACAACAGGACAACAAAAGCTTATGCAACTGCCAACACATACAGTGGGGAGAACAAGTATTTGATACACTGCCGATTTTGAAGGTTTTCCTACTTACAAAGCATGTAGAGGTCTGTAATTTTTATCATAGGTACACTTCAACTGTGAGAGACAGAATCTAAAACAAAAATCCAGAAAATCACATTGTATGATTTTTAAGTAATTAATTTGCATTTTATTGCATGACATAAGTATTTGATACATCAGAAAAGCAGAACTTAATATTTGGTACAGAAACCTTTGTTTGCAATTACAAAGATCATACGTTTCTGTAGTTTAGTTGACCAGGTTTGCACAACAATGCAGCAGGGGATTTTTGGCCCACTCCTCCCATACATACCTTCTCCAGATCCTTCAGGGTTTCGGGCTGTCGGTGGGCAATACGGACGTTCAGCTCCCTCCAAAGATTTTCTAATTGGGTTCAGGTCTGGAGACTGGCTAGGCCACTCCAGGACCTTGAGATGCTTCTTACGGAGCCACTCTTAGTTGCCCCTGGCTGTGTGTTTCGGGTCGTTGTCATGCTGGAAGATCCAGCCACGACCCATCTGTCAAATGCTCTTACTGAAGGGAAGGAGGTTTTTTGGCCAAGATCTCGCGATACCATGGCCCATAACATCATCCCCCTATAATACGGTGTGCAGTCCGTCCTGTCCCCTTGCAGAAAAGCATCCGCAAAGAATTATGTTTCCGACCTCCATGCTTAGCGGTTGGGAGGGTGTTCTTTGGGTCTGTACTCAACCTTCTTCTTCCTCCAAACACGGCGAGTGGAGTTTTAGACCAAAAAGCTCTATTTTTGTCTCATCAGACCACATGACCCTTCCCATTCCTCCCTCTGGACATCGCAGATGGGTCATTGGCAAACTTCAGACGGGGCCTGGACCATAGCGCTGGCTTGAGCAGGGGGACCTTGCGTGCGCTGCAGGATTTCAATCCATGACAGCGAGTGTGTTACTAATGGTTTTTCTTGAGACGTGGTCCCCGCTCTCTTCAGGTCATTGACCAGGTCCTGCCTGTGTAGGTTCTGGGTGATCCTCACCTTCCTTATGAATCATTATGCCCCGAGGTGAGATCTTGCATGGCGCCAGACCGAGGTGATTGACCGTCATCTGAAATCTCCATTTTTCTAATAATTGCGCCAACAGTTGTTGCTCTCACCAAGCTGCTTGCCTATTGGTCCTGTAGCCCACGCCTTTGTGCAGGTCTACAATTTTATCCCTGATGTCCTTACACAGCTCTCTGGTCTTGGCATTGTGGGAGAAGAATTGGAGTCTGTTTGATTGAGTGTGGTGTACAGGTGTCTTTTATACAGGTAACAGTTCAAAACAGGTGCAGTTAATAGCAGGTAATGAGTGGAGAACAGGAGGGCTTTTCTAAAAGAAAAACTCAACAGGTCTGTGAGAGCCGGAATTCTTACTGGTTGGTAGGTGGATCAATACTTATGTCACGCAATAAAATGCAATTTAAATTACTTAAAATCATACAATGTGATTTTCTGGATTTTTTGTTGTTGATCGCGTCTCTCACAGTTGAAGTGTACCTATGATAAAAATTACAGACCTCTACATGCTTTGGAAGTAGGAAAACCTTCAAAATCGGCAGTGTATCAAATACTTGTTCTCCCCACTGTATGTTGACACATTTACACCGACTTTACTCAGTATACCGGAGGAAGAGAAAAAACGCAAAGAAACAACAACACAATAATGATTCCCTGCGAACTTGCAGGGAACTTTGAACTTTGGACTGCATTCAAGCAGCCCTTAGCAGCTCATTCTGACCAGACCAAAGAAATTACAAGAGCGATAGGTAAGCTATTTTGTTTATATTGTTTTGTAGTCTTTGGTTTATAGCCGCGGATATGCGCCCATACTTCCCTCTTGCACCCATTTCATCAAACAGGTAGGCTAGTATCCACTCTATGTTATTGTTAAATTATTATAATGTATTTAGATGTGACAGATTACAGAAAGGGGAAGGAGTGGCCATATATGTCAAATCTAATTTCATGGCGTCCCAATCATTAAATATTTCTGTTCCTAAGAAATTTGAGCTCCTGGTTGTAGATGTGTCCATAAACCAGAATACACATTTATTTGTTGCTGGGATTTACCTGAAGGGTTTTTACATGACATGTTCTACTCTGATTTAGCCACTATCTCCTGTATTCCTGACCCTTAGTTGGCTTTAGAACATTTCTCCTTCATGTGTATTCCTTTGGCAGATAAACACGCCCCTTTTAAACAATTCAGAGTCAAAGATAGATCTAACCCTTGGTTTTCTTCGGGGCTATCTGAGCTTATTCAGATGAGAAATCAGGCCAGGGCCAAAACAAGGAAAACTGACTCAGTAGTGGACTGGCAATCTTTCAGACAATTGAGAAACAGATGTACTATCTTGATTAAGAAAGCTCTTCTTCCCTGCCTAAGCAAATTCTGTCAGACTCTGGCATCATAACTGAGAAGAATGGGCTAAGTGATGCTTTCAATCACCATATTATCTTGGCATGCTTTTTATTTGTGGTTTAATTGACCCTGGACCCTTCCCTCTGCCAGCCTCTAGCTGACTCAACATTTAACCCGTCAACCTCTACTGAATCTTTGTTTTCATTTCATCAATTTACTAGCACACATTTATGTATGCTAGATGCCTTGCTTAAAACCTCTTAAATGTAATGGCAAAATGTAGATTTCCATCTAAATAGACATACTCAAAAGTAACTGCTCTTTCATGTGTAATTACATGATTCGTACATTCACAAATACTTTGTATATTTGGAAAGAAGACATCTGGGAGATTATGAGAAAACTATAAGAAAATAGATAGGAGTTACATAGTTCAGAATAAACCAGATCAAACACAAAAAGATATTACGAATGGTATCCAGCAGTGGTAAATTCTAGGTCCGGTATTTTTTACAGTTTACATTAACACTATTGACTTGTCTATAAAAAATTGCAACCTGCACTTGTGTGCCTATGATTGTTATGCTGGTGAATGAGGACCCAAAAGCGACTTAACAGAAACAGAGTCTTTATTCCAGTCTTAAACAAAAACGATACTCCTGGATATTATCTTAGGTAAATACAAAACAGGAAAACTGAAATCCTCTCGTCAGTAGAGAGGAACGACTGGAGACGCGACCACAGACTGCAGGTCGCTTCGGGAAGGCACAGGCCGTAGCTGACATAGACACCTGCTCACACGCAGCATCTGAAGAAGGCAAAAACACGACAGGGCGGAACAAGGACACAGAACAGCAAACATCAAACAAGGATCCGGACAAGGACAGAAGCGGAAAACAGAGGGGAGAAATAGGGGACTCTAATCAGAGGGCAAATAGGGGACGGTGTGAAAGAGTAAATGAGGTAGTTAGGAGATGAGGAACAGCTGGGAGCAGGAACGGAACGATAGAGAGAGAGAGCGAGAGAGGGAGAGAGGGAGGGGGAGAGAGAGGGATAGAAAGAGGGAAAGAACCTAATAAGACCAGCAGAGGGAAAAACGAATAGAAGGGAAGCACAGGCAAGACATGATAATCAATGACAAAACATGACAGTACCTCCCACTCACCGACGCCTCCTGGCGCACTCGAGGAGGACCCTGGCGGCAACGGAGGAAATCATCAATCAACGAACGTCCCAGCACGTCCCGAGATGGAACCCAACTCCTCCTCCTCAGACCGTAACCCTCCCAATCCACTAAGTACTGGTGACCACGTCCCGAGAACGCATGTCCATGATCCTCCGTACCTTGTAATAGGTGCGCCCTCGACAAGGACGGGGGGGATGGAAGACGAACGGGGCGCGAAGAAAAGGCTTGAACAGGAGACATGGAAGACAGGGTGACGCGACGAAGATGTCGCGGAAGAAGCGTCGCAACAGCGACAGGAATGACGACCTGAGAGACACGGAACGGACCAATGACCGCGGAGTCAACTTGCGAGAAGCTGTCGTAAGGGAAGGTACGAGTGGAAAGCCACATCTCTGACCGCGACAATACCTAGACTCTTAATCCTACGTGTTTGGCGGCTCTCACATGTCTGCGCCTGTAACGGCAAAGGTGCAGACTGACCCTCCTCTCAGGTGCGCTCACAACGTTGGACAAAGCCTGAGCGGCAGGGACGCTGGACTCGGCGAGCTGGACGGAAAGAGGAGGCTTGACCCAAGACTACTCTGAACGGAGATAGCCCGGTAGCAGACGAAGGAAGCGAGTTGTGAGCGTTATTCTGCCAGGGGAGCTGTTCTGCCCAAAGACGCAGGGTTTCGAAAGAAAGGCCTGCGTAATATGCGACCATCGTCTGATTGGCCCTTTTGCTTGCCGTTAGACTGGGGAATGAAAAACGGGAAGAGAGACTGACGGAAGCACCAATCAAACGACAGAACTCCCTCCAAAAACTGTGACGTGATTGCGGCCTCTGTCTGAAACGGCGTCTAACGGGAGGGCCATGAATTCTGAACACATTCTCATGATGATTTGTGCCGTTCTCCTTAGCAGGAAGTTAGCGGAGGGGATGAAATGTGCCGCCTTAGAGAACCTATCGCAACCGTAAAGAATCACAGTCTTCCCGCAGAACGAAGCAGACGGTAATAAAGTCTACAGGCGACTGTGAGACCATGGTCGAGAAGCGAATGGGAGCGGTCTGAGACGACCGGCAGGAGGAAGAGTTACTCTACTTAGTCTGCGGGCAGTCCGAGACAAGCAGCCACGAAACGGCGTCGTGGTCACGCTCCTGATAGGCCACCAAAAACCGCTGGCGAATAGAAGCAGCGTACCCCGAACGCCGGGGTGCCAGCTAACTTGGCAGAGTGAGCCCACTGAAGAACAGCCAGACGAGTAGAGACAGGAATGATACCAGAAGTTACTAGGACAAGCGCGCGGCGACGCAGTGGTGGAGTGAGTGCTTGCTTTACCTTGTCTCTCAATTCCCCAGACAGTCAACCCTCGACAACACACGCCCTTCAGGGAGAATCCCCTCGGGGTCGGTAGAGCCACAGAAGAACTAAAGAGACGGGATAAGGCATCAGGCTTGGTGTTCTTATTTCCCGGGCGATAAGAATCACGAACTCGAAACGAGCGAAAAACAACGCCCAACGAGCTTGACGTGCATTAAGTCGTTTGGCAGAACGGATTGTACTCAAGGTTCTTATGGTCACTCCAAACGACAAAGGGAGGTGCCCCGTCCAACCACTGTCGCTTTCGCCACCTAGGGCTTAAGCGGATGGCGAGCAGTTCGCGGTTACCACATCATAAGTTGCGTTCCGATGGCGACAGGCGATGAGAAAAATATGCGCAAGATGAGACCTATCGTCAGTAATTGGAAGCGCTGGGATCACGAATGGCTCCCACGCCCACCTCTGAAGCGTCAACCTCGACAATGAATTGTTTAGTGACGTCAGGAGGTAACAAGGATAGGAGCGGATGTAAAACGCTTCTTGAGGAGATCAAAAGCTCCCTGGGCGGAACCGGACACTTAAAGCACGTCTTGACAGAAGTCAGAGCTGTGAGAGGGGCAGCCATTTTGACCGAATAATTACGAATGAAACGCCGATAGAAATTAGCGAAACCGAGAAAGCGCTGCAACTCGACACGTGACTTAGGAACGGGCCAATCGCTGACAGCCCTGGACTTAGCGGGATCCATCTGAATGCCTTCAGCGGAAATAACAGAACCGAGAAATGTGACAGAGGAGACATGAAAGGCGCGCTTCTCAGGCCTTCCACGTCGAAGACAATTTCTCTAAAAGGCGCTGGAGTACACGTGAACGTGCTGAAACATTGAATCTCGAGTGACGGTGAAAAAATCAGGAATATCGTCAAGGTAAACGAAAACAAAGATGTTCAGCATGTCTCTCAGTACATCATTACTAATGCCTGAAAGACAGCTGGAGCATTAGCGAGACCGAACGGCAGAACCCGGTATCAAAATGCCCTAACGGAGTGTTAAACGCCGTTTTCACTCGCCCCTCCTCTGATGCGCACAGAGATGGAAAGCGTTCGGGTCCAACTTAGTAAAAGAACCTGGCTCCCTGCAGAATCTCGAAGGCTGACGACATAAGGGGAAGGCGGATAACGATTCTTAACCGTTATGTCATTCAGACCTCGATAAATCCACGCAGGGGCGCAGAGTACCGTCTTCCTTCTTAACAAAAAAAACCCCGCTCCGGCGGGAGAGGAAGAAGACACCACGGTCACCGGCGTCGAGAGAAACAGACAGATAATCCTCGAGAGCCTTACGTTCGGTGAGCCGAACAGAGAGTATAGTCTACCCCGAGGGGGAGTGGGTCCCCGGAAAGGAGATCAATACAAACAATCATACGACCGGAGTGAAGGACGGGAGTTGGCTCTGGACCGACTGAAGACCGTGCGCAGATCATGATTATTCCTCCGGCACTCCTGTCAAATCACCAGGTTCCTCTGAGAAGAGGGGACAGAAGAAACAGGAGGGATAGCAGACATTAAAACACTTCACATGACAAGAAACGTTCCAGGATAGGATAGAATTACTAAGACCAATTAATAGAAGGATTATGACATACTAGCCAGGGATGACCCAAACAAACAGGTGTAAAAGGTGAACGAAAAATCAAAAAGGAAATGGTCTCACTGTGGTTACAAGATACTGTGAGGGGTTAAAGGTAGTGTTCACATCTATACTGGGGAGAAGACTACATCTAAGGGCGAACATGGGCGTGGGCTTCCCTAACTGTCTGAGAGGAATGTCATGTTTCCGAGCCATGCTTCGTCCATAAAACAACCCTCAGCCCAGAGTCTATCAAGGCACTGCAGAAGCAGCCGAACCGGTCCAGCGTAGATGGACCGACAAGGTAGTACAGGATCTTGATGGAGAGACCTGAGTAGTAGCCTTCAACCAGTAGCCCTCCGCTTACTGATTGAGCTTGGTTTTACTGGACATGAAAATGACAAAATGTCCAGCAGAACCGCATAGAGGCAAAGGCGGTTGGTGATTCTCCGTTCCCTCTCCTTAGTCGAGAAGCGAATACCTCCGCAGCTGCATGGGCTTCAGTCTCTGAGCCGGTGGGAGGAGATGGTTGAGAATGCGGAGAGGGGGAACACGGTTTAAACTGCGAGCTCTCTTCCACGAGCTCGGTGACGAAGATCTACCCGTCGTTACTATGCGGATGGCGAGTGCAATCAAAGAGTCCAACGTGGAAGGAACCTCCGGGAGAGAATCTCATCTTTAACCTCAGCGTGGAGTCCCTCCAGAAAGAGCGAGCACACGCCGGCTCGTTCCAGTCACTGGAGCAGCAAGAGGTGCGAACTCTATAGAAGTAATCCGTTATGGATCGATCACCTTGACATAGGGAAGCCAGGGCCCTGGAAGCCTCCTTCCCAAAAACTGAACGATCCAAAAACCCGTATCATCTCCTCTTTAAAGTTTCTGATAATCGTTAGAACACTCCAGCCCTTGCTCCCAGATAGCTGTGCCCCATCCGAGCCCGACCAGTAAGGAGTGATATGACGTAAGCGATCCGAGCTCTCTCTCTTGAGTATTGTGTTGGGCTGGAGAGAGAACACACATATCAACACTGGGTGAGAAAGGAGCGGCACTCAGTGGGCTGCCGCAGAGTAACATGGTGGGTTTATTAACCCTAGGTTCCGGAGACTCGGAAGACCAGGAAGTAGCTGGTGGCACGAGACGAAGACTCTGAAACTGTCCTGGAGGTCGGAGACCTGAAGCGGCCAGGGTCTCAACGGCATGACGAGCAGCAGACAATTCTGCTCGTGTCTGCGAGCATTGCTCCCTGGATCTCGACGGCAGTGTTGCGAGAATCCGTATCGCTGGTCCATTACTGGTCGGATCCTTCTGTTATGCTGGTGAATGAGGACCCAAAAGCGACTTAACAGAAAACAGAGTCTTTAATTCCAGTTTAAACAAAAACGATACTCCGGGATATTATCTTAGGTAAATACAAAACAGGAAAAACTGAAATCCTCTCGTCAGTAGAGAGGAACGACTGGAGACGCGACCACAGACTGCAGGTCGCTTCGGGAAGGCACAGGCCGTAGCTGACATAGACACCTGCTCACACCGCAGCATCTGAAGAAGGCAAAAACACGACAGGGCGGAACAAGGACACAGAACAGCAAACATCAAACAAGGATCCGACAAGGACAGAAGCGGAAAACAGAGGGAGAAATAGGGACTCTCAATCAGAGGGCAAAATAGGGGACAGGTGTGAAAGAGTAAATGAGGTAGTTAGGAGAATGAGGAACAGCTGGGAGCAGGAACGGACGATAGAGAGAGAGAAGCGAGAGAGGGAGAGAGGGAGGGGGGAGAGAGAGGGATAGAAGAAGGGAAAGAACCTAATAAGACCAGCAGAGGGAAACGAATAGAAGGGAAGCACAGGGACAAGACATGATAATCAATGACAAAACATGACAATGATACTGTTGTGTATGCTATTGCCCCCACAGTTGACCAGGCTCATCAGATCTACAGTCTGCTTTCATTATATTAAAGAAAAACTTTATTGACCTGAAATTAATATTGAATGTAGATAAAACTAAGTATATTTTGTGCTCTATAGCGCATAAAAATAACTCTGATT
Organism: Salvelinus sp. IW2-2015; assembly: GCF_002910315.2. NCBI lineage: Eukaryota > Metazoa > Chordata > Actinopteri > Salmoniformes > Salmonidae > Salvelinus > Salvelinus sp. IW2-2015. Next base: position 31,124,596 of record NC_036849.1, read on the forward strand.
TAAGCATATGTACTTTGAATGGTGTCCGTATTGATCGTGCCCCTGCTTACAAATATCTGGGCATCTGGAACGATGACAAGATGTTTTTTTTAAAAGAATATTGATGAGTTAGTTAAAAAGCTGAGAATAAAAATGGGTTTCTATAAAAAAATATAGGCCTCTGGCTAAATCGTAGAAAGCAGATTATTCAGTCAACGTTCCTATCTATCAAGGCACAAGGCGAAACACAAAATGCAGACACAGGAGGCAGATGGTTGGAGTCTTACAATGTTTATTAATCCAAAGGGGTAGGCAAGAGAGTGGTCGTGGACAGGCAAAACGGTCAAAACCAGATCAGAGTCCAGGAGGTACAGAGTGGCAGACAGGCTCGAGGTCAAGGCAGGTAGAATGGTCAGGCAGGCGGGTACAAAGTCCAGAAACAGGCAAGGGTCAAAACCGGGAGGACTAGAAAAAGGACGGGAAAAACGCTGGTTGACTTGGAAAAATACAAGACGAACTGGCACAGAGAGACAGGAAACACAGGGATAAATACACTGGAGGAAATCAGAGACACCTGGAGGGGGTGGAGACAATCACAAGGACATGTGAAACAGATCAGGGCGTGACACTATCGGTCCTAGACTATGGCAACATCCTCTATATGAACGCATCGGCCACTTCATTAAAGCCGTTAGATGCAGTTTATCATTGCGCACAGCGCTTTATATATTACCATCAGTATGTATATATTCCTGCTACCAGTCATTTGTCAGCCCTGTTTACATGTATATACAGTATTACTACTAGTATATTACCATCAGTATTTATATATTCCTACTACCAGTCACTTATCACTTGTCGCCTGTTACATGTATACATCAGTATTACTCACCTAGTATATTCCCATCCAGTATGTTATATATTCCTACTACAGTCCCTTTCAGCCCTGTTTACATGGGTAGTATACAAGTATTACTAGCTGTATATTACCATGTAAGTCATTTATTACCTACTACAGGTCATTGTCAGCCCTGTTTACATGTTATATACGTATCTTTATAGTATTAAGTACCATCAAGTATGTATATATTCCAGTCTACCAGTCAGTTATCGCCCTGTCTTAATTATACAGTCAGATTACTACTCAATATATTACACATCAGTCATTATAATTCCTACTACAGGTCACGTGTCCAGCCCTGTTTACATGTATATCAGCATATAGATAGTATCTACCATCATCGTATGTCATATATTCCTGACTACCAGTCATTGTGTCAGCCGTTGACATGTAAATACGTTCTAGCACTGTATATACACAATATATTATATATTCCTAACTACCAGTCACTTGTCAGCCCTGTTTACATGTATATACAGTATTACTACTATATATTACCAATCAGTATTATATATCCTACTACCAGTCACTTGTACAGCCCTGTTTACATGTATATACACTATTACTACTAGTATAATTACCACAGTATTTATATATTCCTACTACCAGTCACTTGTCACCCTGTTTACATGTATATACAGTATTACCTAGTAATATTACCACAGTATTATATATTCCTACTACCAGTCAACGTGTCAGCCCTGTTTACATGTATATACAGTATTACTACTAGTATATTACCATCAGTATGTATAATTCCTACTACCATACTTGTCAGCCCTGTTTACATGTGTAACTGTATATTTCTCTACTAGTATATTACCTATCAGTATTTTATATTCCTACTACCATCACTTGTCAGCCCTGTTATACATGTATATACAGTATACTATATATTACATCAGTATTTACTATTCCTGCTACAGTATGTCAGCCTGTTTACATGTACTCGTAATTCCTACTAGTATCTTATCAGTTTTATATATTCCTACTACCAGTCATTGTTCAGCCCTGTTTACCATGTATATAGATTACTACTAGTATAATACCATCAGTATTATATATTACCTCTACCCAGTCACTGGTCGCGTTTTACTACTGTATACTACATATTACATCTAGTATATTATTCCCCTCACTATGTATATATTCCAACTACTAGTCACTGTCAGCCCTGTTTACATGTACTATACCTTTACTAGCTATATTACCATCAAGTATTTATATTTCCTACTACCAGTATCACTTGTCAGCCTGTTACATGTATCATGACAGTATTACTCAGTATATTACCATCAGTATTTATATATCCTACTGACCAGTCACGTTGTCAGCCCTGTTTACATGTAATACGTAATTACTCTAGTATAATTACCATAAGGTTCTTATACTATATTCCTACTTAACACAGCTCACTTGTCAGCCTGTTTACATTGTATATACAGTATTACTACTATATTTACCATCAGTAATGTATATATTCCTACTCCCAGTCACTGTCCAGCCGTTTTACATGTATATTACAGTATTACTACTGGAGTATAATTACCATCAGTTTATTTATATTCCTTACTACCAGTCACATGTCAGCCATGTTTACATGTATATTCACCTATCACGCTTACACTCGACACACTCACACCTAACCCACTTATAACTATATACACAACTCACCACCCAGGACACACCCCGGCACCCAGCCAGGGACCAACTTAATGTCTGCTCGCCATTACTGTTACTATTATTATGTATCTATATCTACGTTCTCAGATATTGACCTGATGGAGAACAGTGTCGAGGAAAAAAAGTGTATTTCTAAAACAGGCAGCAAATTGACAGGTTCAAGGGCCAGGCACGTCATAATCCAGAGAGGTGTGCAAAGCGTGTAATAGAACGGCAGCAGTGCTCAGGTTCAGGGCAGGCAGGACACGGCAAAACCGGGAAGGACAAAAAACAGGAGCAAGAAACAGGCAGGAGTAGGAACAAATGCTGGTAGGTTTCACAAAAAAAACAAAACTGGCAACAGACAAACAGAAGAACAGCGGTATGATTACACAGGGGATAATGGGGAAGATGGGGGGACACTGGAGGGGGTGAATACAGAGCACGAAGATAGTTGAAACAGGATCTACGGTGTGACTACAGGAGTGGAATCCTTACCCACGCTGACACCTGGCTTCACCGAGACTTGTCTACTAGCCTCATTTACTGCCTTTTTTTTAAACATAGCTGTATGTCTGACTTGCTTAAAAATGTGGTTTCTAATGACAAGTGGAGATGCACAAAGCTATGGCCATAAATTAACTGTGAGTAGATAAGAGGCAATCTGTAATTTCAAATAAGATAATTGAGAGAGCTAGACACGCGACGTAGTCAATATAGACTATTTGTTTCAGCACTTTTGAAAGTGCTACAGGAACATAATTCAGAACATGGGCCGTCTCAGTATTCTCCCTGAGACCAAGTCAGAACCGTAGGATAAATAAAGGGGCCATATAAGCAGAAAATGAAAGGCTCTTACAATATTTGATGATGACATTCTTTAAAACAGCTATAGGCTACATGTGCACCGAAGTCAGAGCAGTAGGCTAAGTTATGAGGGGAAAGGGACCAAATATTAGGAGTGAGGCACATGGGCTACTAACAGCTTACTACACAACCAACACTTAGTATACCTTTTCTTAGTAAGTATACAATCCCCTGTGATATACAACATTTATGCAGTCCATAAATACAATTTTTGGACTCCACTTGTTGTGATGTGCTCTTGA
>NC_036849.1:31128271-31157606 GCF_002910315.2 Salvelinus sp. IW2-2015
ACGCTGGTACCAGGACTACTCTGAGACGGAGAATAAGCGCCGTCAGCAGCGAAGAAGCGTTGTGACGTTCTGACCAGACAGCTGTTCTGGCCCCAGGACGCCGCGGTTTCTCGAAAAGAAGAAACGCGCCCTGCCGTCACAATATGCGACATGATCGTCTGATTGCCCTTCTCTCTTGACGTTAGACTGGGGATGAAACCGGAAGAACGAAGACTGACCGGACACGGCACCCCCAATGCAACAACGAAACCACCACTCCCTCCCGACAACTCGCTAATCTTAGACTGCAATTGCCGGGCCATCTGTCTGAAACGGCGTCTAACGGGAAGGGCCTGATGAATTCCTGAACACATCTGCTCAATGATTGACTTTGCTCGCCGTCTCAACTTAGCGGAGCGACAGCTTCACCGACCGGAATGCAAACTGTGCCGCCTCTACGAGAAACCCTATCGCACAACACTACAGACATCCACAGTCTTCCCCGCAGGCTACGAAAGGCACCGCGTACTTAATATCGTAACGCGCATGTCGAGACACACATGTCCGAGAAAGGCAATGGGACGGCTTTGCTCTGAGACGACTCGGCGGAGGAGAGATTACCTTGATCTATCCTGCGCGAGTCCGAAACACAGCAGCGCACGACACGGCGGTGTACACGCTCCTGAGTCCAGGCCGCCACCAAACCGCTGGGCGAATAGAGACAGCGCTACCCGAACGCCCGGGTGTGGCCCAGCTAACTTGGCAGAAGTGAGCGCCACATCAGAAGAAGCCACGACGGCAGTAAGAGAACAGGCAATAACACGCAGGTACTAGGACAGCCGCGCGGCGAAGCGCAGTGTGAGTGAGTGCTTTGCCTTTAACCTGTCTCTCAACTCCCCAGACAGTCAACCGACACACCCCTTCAGGGGAATCCCCTGGGGTCGGATAGAAGCCAAGAAGAACTAAAGAACGAGATGGCAGTCAGGCTTGGTAGTTAACTTATTTCCCAGGACGCGATACAGAATCTCACGAAACTCGAAACGAGCGAAAAACAACGCCCAACGAGACTAGACGTGCATCTAGTCGTTTGCAAAACGGATGTACTCAAGGTTCTTATGGTCAGTCCAAACGACCAAACAGGGACGGTCCGCGCACCCAACCCAACCCTGTACGCCACTTCCCTTAGGGCTAATGCGCGATCGGCGGTCAGCGGCGGTTACCGACATCATCAGTTGCTCCGATGCGCGACAGGCGAGAGAAAATAAGGCGCAAGAGCAGACCTATATCGTCCCAGAATAGGAAGCGCTGGGACAGAAATGGCTCCCACGCCCCCTCTGAAGCGGTCAACCTCGACAATGAATGTTTAGTGCACGTCAGGAAGATACACGGATGGAGCGGATGTAAAACGCTTCTTGGGCAGATCAAAAGCTCCCTGGGCGGAACTCGGAACACTTAAAAGCGACGTCTTGAAGAGTCAGAGCTGTGAGAGGGCAGCCATTTGACGAAATTACGAATGAAACCCCGTATAGAAATATAGCGCGAAACGGAGAAAGCCGACTGCAACTCGACACGTGACTAGGAACGGGCCATCAGCTGGACAGCCTGCCTTACGGGCATCATCTGAATGCCTTCAGCGAAATAACTAGAACCGAGAAATGTGACAGAGGAGACTGAAAGGCGCACTTCTCAGCCTTTCAACGAAGACAATTCTCTAAAAGGCGCTGGAAGTAACACGTGAACTGAGCTGAACATGCTAACTCGAGTGACGTGAAAATAAATCAGAGATTCGTCAAGGTAACAAACAAAGATGCATTAGCATGTCTCTCAGTAACATCATCTACTAAGTGCCTGAAAGGACAGCGGACGCATTGAGCGAGAACCGTGAACGGCGAACCCGGTATTAAAATGCCCTATACGGGAGTGTTAAACGGGCCGTTTCCACCCGTCCCTCTCTGATAGCGCACTGAGATGGTAAGCGTTAGAAGGTACCACACTTAGTCAAAGAACCTGGCCCTGCAGAATCTTCGAAAGCTGACGACATAAAGGGGAGCGGATAACGATTTCTTACCGTTCATGTCATCAGCTCCTCGAGTAAATCCCGCAGGGGCGAGAGTTACCGTCCTCTTCTTAACAAAAAAACCCCGCTCGGCGGGGAGAGAGAGAAGTACACCACGGTACCAGCGCGTCGAGAGAAACAGAACAGATTAATCCTCGAGGAGCCTTACGTTCGGGAGCCGACAGAGAGTATAGGTCATACCCGAGGGGGAGTGTCCCCGGAAGGAGATAATACACAAATCATACCGACCGGTGAAGGAGGAAGGAGTTGGCTCTGGGACGACTGAAGGACCGGTGCGCAGATCATAGATATCCTCCAGGCCTCCTGTCAAACTCACCAGTTCTACTTGCAGAAAGGGACAGAGAAACAAGAGGGATATAGCAAGACATTAAGACACTTCACATACAAGAAACTTCACAGGATCAGGATAGAATACTAGAGCCACAAATAGACAGATTATGACATATATAGCCAGGGATTGACCCAAAACAACAGGTTGTAAAAAGGTGAACGAAAAATCAAAAAGGAAATGGTCTCACTGTGGTTACCAGATACTGTGAGGGTTTAAAGGTGATGTCTTCACATCTATACTGGGGAGAAGACTACCATCTAAGGCGGAACATGGGCGTGGGCTTCCCTAACTGTCTGAGAGGAATGTCATGTTTCGACGCCCCATGTTCGTCCATAAAACAACCCTCAGCCCCAGAGTCTATCAAGGCACTGGGCAGGAAGCAGCCGAACGTCCAGCTAGTGGCCCGACAAGGTAGTACAGGATCTTGATGGAGAACCTGATAGTAGCGCTCACCAGTAGCCCTCCGCTTACTGTGAGCTCTGGCTTTACTGGACATGAAATGACAAAATGTGCCAGCAGACCGCGATAGAGGAAAGGCGGTTGGTGATTCTCCGTTCCCTCTCCTTAGTCGAGATGCGAATACTCCCAGCTGCATGGCTCAGTCTCTGAGCCGGTGGGGGAGATGGTGAATGCGAGAGGAGGGACACCGTTACGCGAGCTTCTCTTCCACGAGCTCGGTGCGAAGATCTACCCGTCGTTCTATGCGGATGCGAGTGCAATCAAAGAGTCCACGCTGGAAGGAACCTCCCGGGAGAGAATCTCATCTCTTAACCTCAGCGTGAAGTCCCTCCAGAAACGAGCGAGCAACGCCGGCTCGTATCCGTCACTGGAGGCAGCAAGAGGTGCGAAACTCTATAGAGTAATCCGTTATGGATCGATCACTCTGACATAGGGAAGCCAGGCCTGGAAGCCTCCTTCCCAAAACTGGAACGATCAAAAACCCGTATCATCTCCTCTTTAAAGTTCATCGATTAATCGTCTAAACTACAGCCCTTGCTCCCAATACTGTGCCCCACTCCGAGCCCACCAGTAAGGGTAGATATGACGTAAGCGATCCGCAAGCTCTCCTCTTTGAGTATGTGTTGGGCTGGAGAGGAGAACACATATCACATGGTGAGAAAGGAGCGGCACTCAGTGGGCTGCCAGAGTAACATGGGGTTATTAACCCTAGGTTCCGGAGGACTCGGAAGACCAGGAAGTAGCTGGTGGCACGAGACGAAGACTCTGAAACTGTCCTGAGAGGTCGGAGCCTGAGCGGCCAGGGTCTCAACGGCTGACGAGCAGCAGACATTCTGCTGTGTCTGCCCGAGTTTGCTCCATGGATCTCGACGGCAGTGTTCGCGAGAATCCGTAGTCGCTGGGTTCCATTACTGGTCGGATCCTTCCTGTTATTGCTGTGTGAATGAGGACCCAAAAAGCGACTTAACAGAAACGAGTCTTTAATTCCAGTCTTAAACAAAAACGATACTTCCTGGATATTATCTTACAGGTAATTACAAAACAAGGAAAACTGAAAATCCTCTCCGTCAAGTAGAGAGAACGACTGGAGACTGCGACCCACAGACTGCAGGTCGTTCTCGGAAGGCACAGAGCCGTAGACGTACTATGACACCCTGCTCACACGCAGCATCTGAAGAACGGCCAAAACACACGACAGGGCGAAACAAGGAACAGAAAGCAAACATCAAACAAGGATCGACAAGGACAGAAGCGGAAAACAGAGGAGAAATAGGGACTCAATCAGAGGGCAAAATAGGGACACGGTGTGAAAGAGTAAATGAGGTAGTTATTGAGAGATGAGGAACACTGGAGGCAGGAACGAACGATAGAGAGAAGAGAGCGAGAGAGGGAGAAGAGGGAGGGGGGAGAGAGGGATAGAAAGAGGGAAAGAACCATAAGACCAGCAGAGGAAACGAATGAAGGGAAGCACCAGCGTGACCTAAGGACATTGATAACACAGACAAAATCATGACAAATGATTACCTGATTGTGTATCGTATTGCCCCCAAGTGACCAGGCTCATCAGATCTACAGTCTGCTTTATATATTTAAAGAAAAATTTATTGACCTAATTAATATTGATGGTAGATAAACTAAGCTATATTTTGTGCTCTAATAGCGCATAAACAATAACTCTGATTTTAAGATATGTACTTTGAATGGTGTCCGTTAATTGATCGTGCCCTGCTACAAATATCATGGCATCTGGAAACGATACAGATGTTTTTTTTAAAAGAATATGAGAGTTAGTTAAAAAAGCTGAGAAAAAAATGGGTTCAATAAAAAAATATCAGGCCTACTGGCTAAATCGTAAAAGCAGATTATTCAGTCACGTTCCTATCTGATCAAGGCACAAGGCGAAACACAAAATGCAGACAACAGGAGGTCAGATGTTGGAGTCTTACAAGATTATATCCAAAGGGGTAGGCAAGAGAGTGGTCGTGGACAGGCAAACGGTCAAAACCAGATCAGAGTCCAGGAGGTACAGAGTGGCAACAGGCTCTCGGGTCAAGGCAGGGTAGAATGGTCAGAGCAGGCGGACAAGTCAGAACGCAACGGGTCAAAACCGGAGGACTAGAAACCAAGGACGGGAAAAACCGCTGGTTGACTTGGAAAAAAACCAAGACGAACTGCACAGAGGAGACAGGAACACAGAGTGATAATACACTGGAGGAAATCAGAGACACCTGGGGGGGGAGACAATCACAAGGACTATGTGATAAAGATCAGGCGCGTGACACATCGTCCTAGACTATGGCAACATTCCTCTATCATGAACGCATCGGCCACTTCATTAAAGCCGTTAGATGCAGTTATCAATTGCGCACAGCGCTTATATTACCATCAGTATGTATATTTCTGCTACCAGTCATTTTGTCAGCCCTGTTTAACATGTATATACAGTATTAATACTAGTATATTACACATCAGTATTTATATATTCCTACTACCCAGTCCACTTGTCAGCCCTGTTTACATGTATATACAGTATTACTACTAGTACTATTACCATCAGTATTATATATTATCCTACTACCAGCTCCACTTCAGCCCTGTTTACATGTATATACAGTATTTATAGCTGTATTATTACCACTCGATGTAAGTATTATTCCATACTACAGTCAACTTGTCAGCCCTGTTTACATGTATATACAGTATTATACTAAGTATATAGTTACCATCAGAGTATGTATATATTCATACTACCAGTCATCCTTAGTCAAGCCCTGTTTATCATGTATATACAGTAATTACTACTAATATATTACCATCAGTCACGTTATAATTCCCTACTACCAGGTCACTTGTCAGCCCTGTTTACATGTATATCGCTATTACTATGATAATTACCATCAGTATTATATATTCCTACTACCCAGTCATTGTCAGCCCGTTTACATGTAATCGTATTACACTAGTATTTCCATCAGTATTTATATATTCCTACTACCAGCACTTGTCAGCCCTGTTCTTACATATGTTATATACAGTATTAAACTATTAGTCGTGTATTACATATCGAGTAATTATATTCTACTACCATCACTTGTCAGCCCTGTTTACATGTATATACAGTATTACTACTACGTATTTACCAATCAGTATTTATATTTTCGCTTACTTTACCATGTCACTTGTCCGCCCGTTTACATGTATATACGTATTACTACCTAGTATAGTTACATCAAGTATTATACTATTCCTACTAGCCAGTCAACTTGTCAGCCCTGTTCTACGTGTTATACAGTATTACTACTAGTATATTACCATCAGTATGTATATATTCCTACTACCAGTACTTGTCAGCCCCTGTTTACATGTGTACTGTATATTCTTACTAGTTATTACCATCAGTATTTATATATTCCTACTACCAGTCATTGTCAGCCCTGTTATTATTACAGTATTACTACTAGTATGATTACCATCAGTATGTATATATTCCTTACCAGTCACTTGTTCAGCCTGTTACATGTGTATTAAGTATTACTACTAGTTATGAATTACCATCAGTACTGTATATATTCCACTTACAGTCACTTGGCGCCGTTTACATGATATACAGTATTACTACTAGTAATTACCATCAGTATTTATATTCGTCTACCAGTCACGTGTCAGCGCCTGTTTACATGTACATCGTATTACTACTAGTACAATACCAATCTTATACTATATTCCTACTTAACTCAGTCACTTGTCAGCCTGTTTACATGTATACAGAATTACTACTCAGTTACTTTACATCAGTATTTATATATTCCTACTACCCAGTCACTTTTCCAGCTCGTCTTACATAGTATATTACGAGTTTTACTATATATATACCACGTATATATACTTCCTACTACCAAGTACTGTCAGCCTGGTTTTACAACTGTATACTACTTCATCTTACTACTAGGTATTATCTACATCAGCTATTTATATTATCTAATTACAGCTCACCTTATGTCAGCCCCTGTTTACATTGTATAGTACAGTATTACTACTAGTATATTACCATCAGTATGTATATATTCCTACTACCAGTCACTTGTCAGCCCTGTTTACATGTATATACAGTATTACTACTGGTATATTACCATCAGTATTTATATATTCTTACTACCAGTCACATGTCAGCCCTGTTTACATGTATATTCACCTATCACGCCTACACTGACACACTCACACTAACCCACTTACACTTATATACACACTCACCACCACACACACCCACCACTTATGTTGCTGCCATACTGTTTACTATTATTATTATTATTATCACGTTTCAGATATGACCCTGATGGAGACAGTGTCGAGGAAACAAAAGTGTATTTCTAAAACAGGGGCAGGCAAATGACAGGTCAAAGGCAGGCAGCGGTCAATAATCCAGAGAGGGTGCAAAGGGTATAGAACGGCAGGCAGTCTCAGGGTCAGGGCAGGCAGGACAGGCAAAACCGGGAAGGACAAAAAACAGGAGCAAGAAACAGGCAGGAGTAGGGGAACAAATGCTGGTAGGTTTCACAAAACAAAACAAACTGGCAACAGACAAACAGAGAACACAGGTATAATTACACAGGGGATAATGGGGAAGATGGGGGACACCTGGAGGGGGGTGAATACAAGCACGAAGATAGTTGAAACAGATCATGGTGTGACACATGGAGTGAATCCTTACCACCGCTACACCTGGCTATCAGCGGAGACTTGTCTGACAGCCTCATTTACTGCCTTTTTTTTTTAAACATAGCTGATATGTCTGACTTGCTTAAACAAATGTGGTTTCTAATGACAATTGAGATGCACAAGCTATGGCATAAATTAACTGTGAGTAGATAAGAGGCAATCTGTAATTTCAAATAAGATAATGAGCGAGCTAAGACAGACGTAGTCAATATAACTATTTGTTCAGCACTTTTGAAATGTACAGGAACATAATTCAGAACATGGGCCGTTCTTACAGTATTCTCCCTGTACACCAAGTCAGAACCGTAGGATAAATAAAGGGGGCATATAAGCAGAAAATGAAAGCTCTTACAATATTTGATGATGACATTTCTTTAAAACAGGCTATAGGCTACATGTGCACCACGAAGTCAGAGCAGTAGGCTAAGTTATGAGGGGGAAAGGGACCAAATAATTAGGGTGAGGCACATGGGCTACTAACAGCTTACTACACAACATACACTTAGTATTACTTTCTTAGCTACAGTATACATATCTCCCTGGCATATTACATCATTTATGCAGCAGCATAAAATACATTTTTGGACTCACCTTGTTGTGATGTGCTCACTTGAACAGGAACATGGGGCGGTGGTCCTTCTTGTATGCGAATTTTGTCATCAAAGTCTGGCATTTTCTGGATTTATGGTACTTTCAAGACAACTGGGTACTCTGGGAAAACAAGGTCTTATCATGACGTCAATGATCTTAAGGTCGGAAGTCTAGAAAAGACAAGAATTCCCGACTTGGAAATCTGAGTTGGATGACTTTCGCCCCAGTCTGAGGTCCTGAGCGCTCAGGTTTTCATCAAGGATCTCTCTCGCTCCGTTCATCTTTCCATCGATCCTGACTAGTCTCCCAGTCCCTGCCACTGAAAAAAACATCCCTACAGCATGATGCTGCCACCACCATGCTTCACCGTAGGGATGGTGCCAGGTTTCCTCCAGACGTGACGCTTGGCATTCAGGCCAAAGAGTTCAATCTTGGTTGCATCAGATTAGAGAATCTTGTTTCTCATGGTCTGAGAGTCTTTAGGTGCCTTTTGGCAAACTCCAAGCGGGCTGTCATGTGCCCTTTACTAAGGAGTAATATATACATGTAAACAGGGCTGACAAGTGACTGACAAGTACCTGAAACGTGATAATAATAACAATAATAGTAAACAGTATGGCAGCAACATGTCTGGTGATGAGTGTGTATTTAAGTGTAAGTGTGTTAGTGTGAGTGTAAGAGTGTCAGTGTAGACGTGATACGTGAATATACATGTAAACAGGGCTGACAAGTGACTGGTAGTAGGAATATATAAATACTGATGGTAATATGCTAGTAGTAATACTGTATATACATGTAAACAGGGCTGACAAGTGACTGGTACAGGAATATATACATACTGATGGTAATATACTAGTAGTAATACTGTATTCATGTAAACAGGGCTGACAAATGACTGGTAGTAGGAATATATAAATACTGATGGTAATATACTAGTAGTAATACTGTATTAACATGTAAACAGGGCTGACAAGTGACTAGTAGTAGGAATATATACATACTGATGGTAATGTACTAGTAGTAATACTGTAATACATGTAACAGGGCTGACAAGTGACTGGTAGCAGGAATATATAAATACTGATGGTAATTACTAGTAGTAATACTGTATATACATGTAAACAGGGCTGACAAGTGACTGGTAGTAGGAATATATAAATACTGATGCAATATACTAGTAGTAATACTGTATATACATGTAAACAGAGCTGACAAGTGACTGGTAGTAGGAATATATACATACTGATGGTAATATATCAGTAGTAATACTGTATATACATGTAAACAGGGCTGACAAGTGACTGGTAGTAGGAATATATAAATACTGTGGTATATTACTAGTAGTAATACTGTATATACATGTAAACAGGGGACAAGTGACTGGTAGTAGGAATATATAAATACTGATGGTAATACTAGTAGTAATACTGTATATAACATGTAAACAGGCTGACAAGTGACTGGTAGTAGGAATATATAAACTGATGGTAATATACTAGTAGAAATATTACAGTACACATGTAACAGGGCTGACAAGTGACTGGTAGCAGGAATATATAAATACTGATGGTAATATACTAGTAGTAATACTGTAATACATGTAAACAGGGCTGACAAGTGACTGGTAGTAGAATATATAAATACTGATGGAAATATACTAGTAGGTAAATATACAGTACACATGTAAACAGGGCTGACAAGTGACTGGTAGTAGGAATAATAAATACTGATGGTAATATATTGGTATAATACTGTATATACATGTAAACAGGGCTGACAAGTGACTAGTAGAAGGATATATAAATACTGATGGTAATATACTAGTAGTAACTGTATATACATGTAAGCAGGGCTTTACAAGTGACTGGTACAGGAATATATAAATACTGATGGTAATATATCAGTAGTAATACTGTATATACATGTAAACAGGGCTGACAAGTGACTGGTAGCAGGAATATATAAATATTGATGGTAATATACTAGTAGTAATACTGTATATACATGTAAACAGGGCTGACAAGTGACTGGTAGTAGGAATATATAATATCTGATGGCAATATACTAGTAGTAATACTGTATATACATGTAAACAGGGCTGACAAGTGACTGGTAGTAGGAATATATAAATACTGATGGTAATATACTAGTAGTAAATATACAGTACACATGTAAACAGGGCTGACAAGTGACTGGTAGTAGAATATATAAATACTGATGGTAATATACTAGTAGTAAATCTGTATATCATGTAAACAGGGCTGACAAGTGACTGGTAGCAGGAATATATAAATACTGATGGTAATATACTAGTAGTAATACTGTATATACATGTAAGCAGGGCTGACAAGTGACTGGTAGCAGGAATATATAAATACTGATGGTAATATACTAGTAGTAATACTGTATATACATGTAAACAGGGCTGACAAGTGACTGGTAGCAGGAATATATAAATACTGATGGTAATATACTAGTAGTAATACTGTATATACATGTAAACAGGGCTGACAAGTGACTGGTAGTAGGAATAATAAAATACTGATGGTAATTACTAGTAGTAATACTGTATATACATGTAAGCAGGGCTGACAAGTGACTGGTAGCAGGAATATATAAATGCTGATGGTAATACTAGTAGTAATACTGTATATACATGTAAACAGGGCTGACAAGTGACTAGTAGCAGGAATTATAATACTGATGGTAAATACTAGTATAATCTGTATATACATGTAAGCAGGGCTGACAAGTGACTGGTAGCAGGAATATATAAATACTGATGGTAATATACTAGTAGTAATACTGTATATACATGTAAACAGGGCTGACAAGTGACTGGTAGTAGGAATATAAAAATACTGATGGTAATATACTAGTAGTAATACTGTATATACATGTAAACAGGCTGACAAGTGACTGGTAGTAAGAATATATAATACTGATGGTAATATACTAGTAGTAAAATATACAGTACACATGTAAACAGGGCTGACAAGTGACTGGTAGTAGGAATATATAAAACTGATGGTAATATACTAGTAGTAATACTGTATATACATGTAAACAGGGCTGACAAGTGACTGGTAGCAGGAATATATAAATACTGAGGTAATATACTAGTAGTAATACTGTATATACATGTAAGCAGGACTGACAAGTGACGGTAGCAGGAATATATAAATACTGATGGTAATATACTAGTAGTAATACTGTATATACATGTAAACAGGGCTGACAAGTGACTGGTAGTAGGAATATATAAATACTGATGGTAATATACTAGTAGTAATATGTAATACACATTGTAACAGGGCTGACAAGTGACTGGTAGTAGGAATATATAAATACTGATGGTAATATACTAGTAGTAAAATATACTAGTACACCTGTAAACAGGGCTGACAGTGACTGGTAGCAGGAATATAAATACTGATGGTAATATACTAGTAGTAATACTGTATATACATGTAAACAGGGCTGACAAGTGACTGGTAGTAGGATATAATAAATACTGATGGTAATATCTAGTAGTAATACTGTATATACATGTAAACAGGGCTGACAAGTGACTGTAGTAGGAATATATAAATACTGATGGTAATATACTAGTAGTAATACTGTATATACATGTAAACAGGGCTGACAAGTGACTGGTAGCAGGAATATATAAATACTGATGGTAATATACTAGTAGTAATAGTTGTTTGAACTGTATATACATGTAAACAGGGCGGACAAGTGACTGGTAGCAGGAATATATAAATATAGAAATAATGGTAATATATTCATGTAAACAGGAGTAATAGTGACCAGTAGCAGAATCAATAGATAGATACTAATCATAATGGCAATCAATAATCAATGAACAGCGGCATAGTGGTAGTAATAAATGTAATTAACAATCATTTAAGCAGCAGCTGTAACGGTTTTCTTCCAGGGGTGAAGGAGAGGACCAAAGTGCAGCGCGGCTAGTGTTAAACATGTTTAATAAAGAACAAGTGAAACACTACAAACAACAATACAAAATAACAAATGTGCAAAAACCGAGACAGACCTATCTGGTGCAGACAATCACAGAGACAGGAAACAAACACCCACAAAATCCCAACACAAAACAAGCCTCCTATATATGATTCTCAATCAGGGACAACGATTACCATCTGCCTCTGATTGAGAACCATATTAGGCTGGACATAGAAACAGACAAACTAGACACACAACATAGAATTCCCACCCAGCTCACGTCCTGACCAACTAAACACATACAAAACAACAGAAAACAGGTCAGGAACGTGACAGCAGCGTAAGTGTGAGGGTGAGCAGTCGTTGTTTAAGCCATTTAACAGTCTTATAGACGGGTCGGCTGACAACGACATGAAAATGATGTGTGCGCATCGATGTGGCTGGAAAGCACTGTTATGATTCTGAATGGTCAGATAACTAGCAATTGGGGAGTAACGGTTCACCAAACTCATGGTTTGGTATGTATTGCGGTTTTGGGATCCCGTTTCAGTTTCAGTACAGCGGGAAATTTTTATTTACAATGTTCAGCATTCACAATGTTCCTGGCATTGTCTGTTGTGATAGGATTGTTATGTTGGGCCTCTTAAGTTTCCACTCTGATGCTGCGTTTGCAACCATGTGGGAAGTGGGAATTGACCAGTTGTGAAGTCGGAAATACCAGTTCAAATTAAATTCATATCAAAATTAAATAAAAGTGTATTTGTTACATGCTTCGTAAGCAACAGGTGTAGACTAACAGTCAAAATACTTACGGGCCCATCCCAACAATGCAGAGATACAAATAGACAAATAGAAAAATAATACAGGAAAAAAATACACAATGAGTAACGACAACTTGGCTAGATACACGGGGTAGCAGTACCAAGTCGATGTGCAAGAGTATGAAGTAATTGAGGTAGATATGTACGTATAGGTAGGGGTAAAGTAACTAGGCAACAGGATAGATAATAAACACTAACAGTAGCGTATGTGATGAGTCAAAAAAGTTAGTGTAAAAAGGGTCAATGCAGATAGTTAAATAGTTAAGCAAATAGCTATCCGGACAAACTATTTAACAGTCTTATGGCTTGGAGGTAGAAGCTGTTCAGAAGCTGTTGGTTCCAGACTTAGTGCGTCGGTACCGCTTGCCATGCAGTAGCAGAGAGAGCAGTCTATGACTTGAGTGGCTGGACTCTTTGACAATGTTTAGGGCCTTCCTCTGACACCGCCTGGTATAGATGTCCTGGATGGCAGGGAACTTGGCCCCAGTGATGTACTAGGCCGTACGCACTACCCACTGTAGCGACTTGCGATCGGATGCCAAGCAGTTGTCATATCAAGCGCTGATGCAGGTAGTCAAGATGCTTCAATGGTGCAGCTGTAGAACTTTTTGTGGATCTGAGGGCCTATGACAAATCTTTTCAGCCTCCTAAGGGGGAAGAGGTGTTGTCATGCCCTCTTCATAACTGTGTTGGTGTATGTGGACCATGATAATTCCTAAGTGTTGTGGACACAAAGGAACTTGCAGCTCTCGACCTGCCCCACCCAAGCCCCATCGATGTGGACGGGGGCGTAGTCCACGATCAGCTCTTTAGTCTTGCTACCAGGTCTCTGACTTCCTCCCATTAGGCCGTCTCATCGTCGTCGGTGATCAGGACTACCACCCAGTGGCATGTATTCATGGATGCCGAGGGAAGCCAGGATTCCCCAAATATTTGACCGATACATTATTTTAATTTTTTAATAAAAATTATCTTTGCAAGTGGCTGAATGTCACCGGAGAAATCATATGAGAGACAGTGCCCCTCTGTCTCAGTATGTGTAGCCCATGTATCTCGGGGCTGCGGAGAGGCACAGCAGTCTAAGGCACTGCATCACAGTGCTAGCGGCGTCACTACAGACCCTGGTTCGAAAGCGATTCTGATCTAACCCTATATTGGGCCACTGGCCTGAGACGACTGAAGTTCAATATGTAGCCTAGATGTAGGCTCACATTAACTAGCGAGCTAGCTTAGCTGGTTCATTGTTGCCCTTGCGGGGAAGTTAGGCTAGCAAGCATTTTAGCTAGGTAGCCTATGACAGCAAAAACTTAAAGAGTGTACTGTATGACAGATCCATAGACTGTTTTGCCAAGATGAAAGCGAGGAGGATGGCATGGCGTTCAACTAGTCTACAAGCAGTGTAAGATAAAAAAATATATATATATTTCACTTGTACACACACACACACACACACACACACACACACACACCTGTCTCTTATACACATCTAGATGTGTATAAGAGACAGCACACACACACACAGGTGGGTGTGGTAACTGGTATGTCTAAAGTTTAGTAAAGATGTTAAGTACAGTGGGACTTTTTGTAAAAGGGCTTTATAAATGAAAACGTAGCAATGTATCAACCAACGTGAAATCAAAGAGGGCCAACCAATTTTCTGGTAGAGAATGCAGTGATGAGTGCTAAACCTGTCGGCAATATACAAAACATCTCAAGGACAATCCATGGAAACGGGATGCACCTGAGCTCAATTTCGAGTCTCATAGCAAAGGGTCTGAAAACGTACATAAATAAGGTATTTCTCCTTTTTATTTTTATTTTTAATAAATAAGGCTGTAACAAAATGTGGAAAATGTCAAATGGTCTGAATACTTTCTGAAAAGGATTGTATGAGCTTGTTTTGTTCCAATGTTCGTAAATAATGTAATTGCAAGCAAACACTCTATAGACTCATCACATGGTTAAAACTATACATGTTGATATCATGAATGGCCAGTTCTTGCATCCATAGCTCTGTCTATGAATTTGAAATTGCTTACATTTTTCTCTTCATTATTGTTTGAACTATAGATCGCCCCTTCAAGGATTTTTTCTACCATAATGTGGATTTGATCATTCATCAGATTTACCCAATAAATTGATCAGTTTTTCTTTATCTGTGCTAAGTTACACAAACGTCTATTTTTAGAAGTATAGTTTGTCTTTGTGATTTATTACTAATCTGATTACAAGGAAGCCTGTCACTCTTTTCTTCAACCTTGAATGAGATTTATTGTGTCAGCTATTGTTGCCTGCAAGTCACCTTAGGAAAGTCACCTTAGGCAAGTCACCTTAGGCAAGTCACCTTAGGAAAGTCACCTTAGGCAAGTCACCTTAGGCAAGTCACCTTAGGCAAGTCACCTTAGGCAAGTCACCTTAGGCAAGTCACCTTAGGCAAGTCACCTTAGGCAAGTCACCTTAGGCAAGTAACCTTAGGCAAGTGAGCCCAGAGCTGAAAGCTTCCTCATTGTTTGAGAGGTTCTAATGTTGCATCGTGGCTTCCCTTGAGTAGATCATAAAAAAGGGCATATTTTCAAAATTTTTAGGTTTCTTTTGGTTTCACAAGACTTCCTTTCGGGATGATCAAATTCTCCTATTGAATTTAAACAATGTAACCTAGTTCATTTAATGGCACAGTGATACTCTATTCTACACCAAGATGACATAACACCTTGAATATGTGGTGTTTTTATAAGCATCCGCTTGACCTAAAATGCTCTTTAGTAAATTATTCAGACAAACAGACTGCAACTCAATTAAATAATTGTAGCTGGATTTGGGAAGTTGCTGGACCCTGGACACTGCTCATGAATAAAATGTACATGACAAAACGTTAATTCATTAATTTTATATCTACCATCAAAAACCATGCTGGGATAATCTGTCCATTGATGCTGTCCAAGACTACTTTGAGTCTGGTATATAATTGAAAACGTAAATCAAATGGACATGCACTACTACTGGACCCCTGTGAGTTGTACTGGAGATACAGTGGTTGTGTCCTTCAGGCCGTATTCAGGTACATCACAGTCGTTTGTTTTCTTACATTTTGTTCCGGCAAAAACACGGTAACTTCAGATATAGTCTGGGATGTCATCATGACGTCAACCGCTACAGTCGTTAACAAGACGTTCTGCGATGTTGAGCATTCAGGTAACAATTTTGAATACTTTTAGGACAATGAGCAAAACATAAAGTTAAAGAGAGAAAAGTTTGTTATTAACTCATCCCCTGTTATATCCTGGTAAGAGATATCAGTCCTTTTTTTGTCCTAGTTATTTAACAACATACTGTACTGGTACCACCCACATTGCTGATTACAGTTTATATACCTGTCTGTAATTGTTAGTAGAGTAGTGCCAAGTTAAGTGAAATGTCCAATTTTCTTACAGTACAATAGCATTAAAACAATGTGTTGCGAATTTAAACTGTTTAGTTACAACTCTGATGTATGTGTTTGTGAAGATAATGAGAGAAGATGTACGCGCCACCGTAAACATGAAGAAACAGCACACCATCCTGTGTCTTTTGACCAATGAGATGAGAACGTCTTATTTAACCAGATGAGAAAGATTAAAATAACTTGTTAATCCTCAGTGACTTGACTGGCTGCTGGTTGCCGAGCTACGCGGAGCCCACTGGGTAGTTCATTCAAGTTGAAGAGGAACACTGCTCCTCTTTGATTCAGAGTGGGGGAAGAGACACCATTTTTATTTAATACAGTATGAGGGAGTTATCAGGGGAATGAATCTACACAGGGAAAGGAAGCCAGCATTGATGGTTATAGTGACTCTCCTTATGATATTCCGTCAGTTGTGGTTTCTGAATCACTTCTGTCTCAGTATGCGGGAGGCACTGGCTGTTTTTCCAGTTCGGCATTGTCCTCAGATGAACCACGTGAGGCTGCCAAGAATCCTGCACAGTTTATAGAAGGTAACTGGGTTAGAAGCCAACTTTTTTTCTACAACAAAAAAAACCTTCCTATGGCAAAAGAGGTACGTTTTTTTTGTTTTT
This sequence comes from Salvelinus sp. IW2-2015, assembly GCF_002910315.2. Lineage (NCBI taxonomy): Eukaryota > Metazoa > Chordata > Actinopteri > Salmoniformes > Salmonidae > Salvelinus > Salvelinus sp. IW2-2015. Next base: position 31,145,265 of record NC_036849.1, read on the forward strand.
TTTCAATACACTTTTGTTCAGCCTCTGTGGGAAAGTGGGGAAAGATTTAGGTGATACACAAAGCAGGTATGGGGAGGGTGGGGAGGAAGGGCATTATGACAGCGAGGTAATGAGGAGTCCTGTGTGGTGGAAACCCAGCAAACAGGGGACGTCCTGAGGACAGTCGGCGATGTTCCCATTAGGTCCCTTATTAAGGGTTTTGGCGTGATATTATCCCTCTGATGTTCTGAGAATGTTCTAAGAATGTCACGAGATGGTCTCAAGGGAACGTTCTCATGGGGACCTTTGTCTAGGTTCCCTGTAAGTTCCCAGGACGTCACTGAGGACCATTTAGGACATTCCTTTTACTAGTCCTTAGGACGTCGCATGATGGTCCCAAGGAAACATGATGGTCCCAAGGGAACATGATGGTCCCAAGGGAACGTCATGGTCCCAAGAGAACACTAGTGGGATAATGTTGCTCCGAAACCCTCAAGGGACCTAATGGGAACGTCACCCCCCCCCCCCCCCCCCCCCCCCCCCCCCCCCCAGAGATGCCCTTAAAACAAGGTAGAATAAGGAAAATTCCAATCTGCAGGCAAGATCCTAATTTGCACACTGAGGGGACATTATTGGTGTCGACAGACGGAACACAAAAACAGATGCATTTTGGTACATGCTCAAGGCAACAGTGAGAATTTCTTGCATAAAGAGAAGGCGGTGTCATGGGCACAGCTCTTGTTGCATTGGCTTAAGTTACTGCTGGTCTAGTCTGGTCCAGTCCAGGCAGGATGATTCAACAGAGACAGTGTTGTAGTTTGCCCCCTGACTTGACTCCATCTTTGACACGGCTCATGGTTACAGTTACATCTCTGATGTATGTGTTTGTGAAGATAATGAGAGAAGATGTACGCTCAACCGTAAACATGAAGAAACAGCACACCTTATGTCGACATAAATTGTAACACTGGGCTTTATCCACGGCATCGGAATAGAATTGAAATGTCTGGAACAGAAGACATGTCCATGTCAATTAGAAATAGGCTAAATCAGATATATGGAAAGTACAATGCATGTCTGGATTACTAAATCAAACTTCAGAGACCTTTTCTTAAAGAGTGCTAATAATTAGAAAGTTGCTATAATTGCTAGTCAAAGATTAATGAATGTCTTTATACATTCTATTGATCTGATCAGGGGCATCGGGTTCATTTATTGCATCATCCAGACAAATGTAAAGCTGTATTTCACATCTTTGAAACAGAACTGCATTGCGTTACGATGCCCCAATTCTCTCATTCAAATTCATCTTGTCGAACAAATTGCACAGAGGACATTGAGCAATAAGAGAAAGTGTTCGGAAAGGGGGGGTCTGTATCAAAAATCAATGTTCTTATCTTCACCTAGATGAACATTACTTCTGCAGTTTCGATTCATTTAATCAACGTCTGGATTACCCAGAAGTTGCAACTATTCAGCAAAGTGTTTTTAGTCCAACAAAATACTTTATATATAGTAATATTGATACAATACTTTTATCATGTTTAACCTACATTGACTCCTACGTCAGCTTTGTCCCTAAACAGTTAGGATTAGTGACTTTATTTGCCATTTAAAAACATTGAGTTACAGTAAGAAATCCAGAGACAAATACAGTATCTATGACACATGGACTACAACTTGTATCCACAGGGGTCTTCATGCCTGGTTTACAGCTGTTAAGTCCAAGGTCAGATAGTGCTCTTTTGTTTACAGTAATCGCTGGTTAAAATTTTATTCAGTAACTACCCGCATGTGTTTTGCCGGCCTAGAATGCATTTGTTGAGGAAATCACATACAGACTGTGTCACGCCCTGACCGTAGAGATCCTTTTTATGTCTCTATTTTGGTTGGTCAGGGCGTGAGTTTGGGTGGGCATTCTATGTCTGGTGTTCTATGTTGTCCTTGTTTTGTATTTCTATGTGTTTGGCCTGATATGGTTCTCAATCAGGAGGCAGCTGTCTATCGTTGTCTCTGATTGAGAATCATACTTAGGTAGCCTGTTCCCACCTGTGTTTGTGGGTGGTTGTTTCCTGTTTTTGTGTTTGTGTCACCATTCAGGACTGTTTCGGTTTTCGTTATCATTCACTTTGTTATTTTTGTATTTTGTCGTGTTCGGTTATTATTAAAAATATGACGCTGCATTTTGGTCCTCTTCTCCTTCACCAGACGAGAATCGTTACAGACTGCAAGTCAATCTCTGAAAAAGATGCAGATAAACAAGAGTAAGAGAACGACTAGGTGTAGGTAGACTATAAATAATAGTCATCTGGAACAGCTAGATGATAAGCAATAGTCACCTAGATAGATGCAATACTGCATCTCTATCCATCTCCATAGGAAATATATCACTGCAGAAATTAAACCGTTGAAACTGAACACTGCAGTGTTGCTTTTCTTTCTGTTTCTTTATCGGTGTGTGATCTTGCTCTCAGACTGTGCTTCAGTACTGGTTACATGTCCTCAGAATGATAGCCAGGACCACAGATTGACATAGTATATTGAAACTTTACGTCCATTATTGACAGATGGCTAATTGCGGAACCTTCCATAGCCTGCCGTCCTTGATCAACCAATCCTAAACTATTCTGTTTCAGCAAAATTAAGTTTCCAGTCAGAGGCATATTCAGTATCTCTTGGAACAATATTTACGATTCGTCGGGTTAAACGAGTCCTTCGCTATCAAATAAGCTTTTGAAACACATTATTATCCAGGGTATCCCATTTTCCGCAGGTGGGCTGCCATTGTAGTCCATTTTAGACTGTGCAGTCACGTGAGAGTAAGCTACCACGTAATCTTCCACTTCTTCAGGTGTAAAATGTGAGACCCTGGATAAAAACGTGTTTTAAATGCTTAATCAACCAAAGTTTAGGTTTGATTGATCTAGGAGGCCAGGTTACAGAAGCTTCCACAACGAGCCATCTATAAACAATGGCTCGTTGCGGTACGAAGCAAGGCCAGCACGTCCTACTGCATTCAGAGAGCAGATACTGAGTAAAAAGTCTGAGAATCTGGTGATCTCACCAGGGACTCAAACTGGCCATCAGTGTGTCATGGGCTAATGGTCAACAGGTCCCATTAACTGGGCCTGGCTCTGTTGAAGCACAAACATTGTTCATGAGCAGAAGTTATCAGGCCAACATAAACTATATATACAAAAGCATGTCGACACCCTTTAAAATTTGTGGATACGGCTATTTGAGCCACATCCGTTGCTGATAGGTGTATAAAATCCAGCACACATCCATGCAATCTCCATAGACAAAAATTGGCAGTAGAATGGCCTTACTGAAAGAGCTCAGTGACTTTCAACATGGCACCGTCATAGGATGCCACCTTTCCAACAAGTCAGTCAACTGTAAGTGCTGTTATTGTGAAGGAGAAACGTCTAGGAGCAACAACGGCTCAGCCGCAAATTGGTAGGCCACACAAGTTCACAGAAGGGGCCGCTGAGTGCTGAAGCGCGTAGCGAGTAAAAATAGTCTGTCCTGGGTTGAAAGACTCACTCCACAGTTCCAAATTGCCTCCGGAAGCAACGTCAGCACAATAACTGTTTGTCGGGAGCTTCATGAAATGGGTTTCCATGGCCGAGTAGTCGCACAGAAGCCTAAGCTCACCATGTGCAATGCCAAGCGTCGGCTGGAGTGGTGTAAAGCTCGCTGCCATTGGGCTCTGGAGCAGTGGAAACACGTTCTTTGGAGTGATGAATCACGCTTTACCATCTGGCAGTCCAACGAACAAATCTGGGTTTGGTGGATGCCAGGAGAACGCTATCTGCACCAATGCTTAGTGCCAACTGTAAAGTTTAGTGGAGGAGGAATAATGGTCTGAGGCTGTTTTTTATGGTTCGGGTCAGCCCCCTTAGTTCCAGTGAAGGGAAATCTTAACGCTACAGCATACAATGACATTCTAGACGATTCTGTACTTCCAACTTTGTGACAAAGGTTGGGGAAGGCCCTTTCCTGTTTCAGCATGACAATGCCCCCGTGCACAAGCGAGGTCCACAGAAATGGTTTGTCGAGATCGGTGTGGAAGAACTTGACTGGCCTGCACAGAGCCCTGACCTCAACCCCCTCGAACACCTTTGGGATGAATTGGAACGCCGACTGCAAGCTAGGCCTAATCGCCCAACATCGGTGCCTGACCTCACTAATGCTCTTGTGGTTGAATGGAAACAAGACCCCGCAGCAATGTTCCAACATCTAGTGGAAATCCTTCCCAGAAGAGTGGAGGCTGTTATAGCAGGAAAGAGGGGACCAACTCCATATTAAAGCACATGATTTTGGAATGAGATGTTCAACGAGCAGGTGTCCACATACTTTTGGACATGTAGTGTATCACACTGCTAAGTATCGCATGATCTTGGTCAAAACTACTTCTCCTTTTCCATCAATCATATCCCTTCCAAGTGGCTCAGCAGTCTAAGGCACTGCATCTCAGTGCTTGAGGCATCACTATAGACACCCTGATTTGAATTCGGGTCGTATCACAACCGGCCTTTGATTGGGAGTCCCATAGGGCAGGGCACAATTTGGCCAGCGTCGTCTGAGTTTAACCGGTGTAGGCCGTCATTGTAAATAAACATTTGTTCTTAACTGACTTACCTGGTTAAATAAAACATTTAAAATGTCAGGGGTTCAAATGGGGAATTCCCACACCCTTGGATGGTGAAAAGATTCACTAAGCAATTAAAAAAAAAAAAAAAATGCTAGCCTGGTTACCTGTTGTCATTGGTTGTCATACCATACATGACATACCTCTAGAGCAGTGGTTCCAGAACTTTTTATAGTCCCGTATCCCTTCAAACATTCAACCTCCACCTGCGTACCCTCTCTAGCACCAGGGTCAGCGCACTCTCAAATGTTGTTTTTTGCCATCATTGTAAGCCTGCCACACACACACTATATGATACATTTATTAAACATAAGAATGAGTGTGACTTTTTGTCACAACCCGGCTCGTAGGAAGTGACAAAGAGCTCTTGTAGGACCAGGGCACAAATTATAATATAATAATAATCAATCATTTTGCTCTTTATTTAGCCATCTTACATATAAAACCTTATGTGTTCATCGAAAATGGTGAATAACTCACCACAGGTTAATGAGAAGGGTGTGCTTGAAAGGATAAACATAACTCTGCAATGTTGGGTTGTATTGGAGAGAGTCTCAGTCTTAAATCATTTTCCACACACAGTCTGTGCCTGTATTTAGTTTTCATGCCAGTGAGGGCCGAGAATCCACTCTCACATAGGAACGTGGTTGCAAAGTGCATCAGTGTCTTAACAGTGCGATTTGCCAAGACAAGAAACTCTGAGCGCAGCCCTATCCAGAAGTCTGGCAGTTGCTTCTGATTCATTTCAATATTCACAGAACCACTTGTTGCAATTTCGATGAGGCTCTCTTGTTCAGATATCGGTAAGTGGACTGGAGGCAGAGCATGAAAGGGATAACGAATCCAGTTGTTTGTGTCGTCCATTTCAGGAAAGTACCTGCGTAATTGCGCACCCAGCTCACTCAGTTGCTTCGCTGTATCACATTTGACATTGTTCGTTAATTTGCACACAAAAAAATCATACAATGATGGAAAGACCTCTGTGTTATCCTTGTTAATGCACACAGAAAAGAGCTCCAACTTCTTAATCATAGCCTCAATTTTGTCCCGCACATTGAATATAGTTGCGGAGAGTCCCTGTAATCCTAGATTCAGATCATTCAGGCGAGACAAAACATCACCCAGACAGGCCAGTCGTGTGAGAAACTCACGCAAGCGGTCAGACAAGTGAAAATTATGCTCAGTAAAGAAAACTTTAAGCTCATCTCTCAATTAAAAAAAACATGTCAATACTTTGCCCCTTGATAACCAGCACACTTGTGTATGTTGTAAAAGCGTTACATGGTCGCTGCCCATATCATTGCACAATACATAAAATACACAAGAGTTCACGGGCCTTGCTTTAACAAAGTTAAAAATGTTCACTGTAGTGTCCAAAACGTATTTCAAGCTGTCAGATATTCCCTTGGCAGCAAGAGCCTCTCAGTGGATGCTGCAGTGTACCCAAGTGGCATCGGGAGCAACTGCTTGCACACGCGTTACCACTCCACTATGTCTCCCTGTCATGGCTTTTTGCGCCATCAGTACAGATACCAAAGTCCATTTGATGTCACAAAGATGTCCAGTACTTAAAAAAAGATCCTCTCATGTTGTCCTGGTTTCCAGTGGTTTGCAGAAGAAGATGTCTTCCTTAATTGACCCCCCATAAACGTAACAGACGTATACCAGGAGCTGTGCCAGGCCCGCTACGTCTGTTGACTCATCCAGCTGTAACGCATATAATCCACTGGCTTGTACGCAAAGCAGTAATTGTTTCAAAACATCTCTTGCCATGTCACTGATGCGACGGGAAACAGTGTTGTTTGATGAAGGCATTGTCTGTATAGTTTTTTTGGCCTTTTCCCCCAGCATTGTCCCAGCCATATCCGCGGCAGCAGGAAGAATTAAGTCCTCCACAATAGTATGGGGCTTGCCTGTCCTAGCCACTCGGTAGCTCACCATATAAGACGCTTCTAGCCCCTTCTTATTAATGGTATCTGTTGCTTTCATACATGTCTTACTACTCAAAAGTCATCTTTATTCTCGCTCAAAAAACTCCTGTGGCTTATTTCTCAAAATGTCATATGAAGGTTTCCTGCGAGAGAGTAACGGTTAATGTGATTGGATGCTAATTATTTGACTAGGCTACCTGTATTTGACATTGTGTTGTTATTTCGGCAAGTGGTTAGAGCGTTGGACTAGTAACCGAAAGGTTGAAAGATCAAATCCCCAAGCTGACGAGGTAAAAATCTATCATTCTGCCCCTGAACAAGGCAGTTCCTAGGCCGTCATTGAAAATAAGAATTTGTTCTTAACTGACTTGCCTAGTTAAATAAAGGTAAATTAAATAATTTCACTGAACACTAGATGGTTTAATTTTATTTTTGGCAGTGAAACGAAGCTACTCAGGCGAGAGAAAAAAACTCACCCAAATGTATAGTCCCGTTGGAAAATACAAATGTTCTGTTTGAAAATGTGAAATACATTTTTATTTGGCGAACCCCCGACGGCAGCGGAGCAGGCTATATCAAATCAAATTTTATTTGTCACATGGGCCAAATACAACAGGTGTAGACATTAACGTGAAATGCTTACTTACAAGCCCTTAACCAACATTGCAGTTCAATAAATAAATGTATATAACAATAATGAGGCTAGATACAGGGGCTACCGGTACCGAGTCAATGTGCGGGGTACAGGTAAGTCGAGGTAATTTGCAAAGTGACTATCCATAGATAATAAACAGCGAGTAGCAGCAGTGTAAAAACATAAGGTCATAGGTCATAGGTGTAAAAACATAAGGGGGGGGTCTTCCTATGACACCGCCTAGTAGGACCTGGATGTCAGGAAGCTTGGCCCCAGTGTTGTACTGGGCCGTACGCACTACCCTCTGTAGCGTCTTATGGTCAGATGCCGAGCAGTTGCCATACCAGGATGCTCTCGATTTTGCAGCTGAATCAGGATCTGGGGACCCATGCCAAATCTTTTCAGTCTCCTGAGGGGGAAAAGATGTTGTCGTGCCCTCTTCACAACTGTCTTGGTGTGTTTGGACCATGATAGTTTGTTGGTGATGTGGACACCAAGGAACTTGAAACTCTCGAACCGCTCCACTTCAGTCATGGTCCAAACACACTAGGACAGTTGTGAAGAGGGCACGACAATGCCTATTCCCCCTCAGGAGACTGAAAAGACTTGGCATGGGTCCTCAGATCCTCAAAAATTTCTACAGGTGCACCATCGAGAGCATCCTGACTGGTTGTAACACCGCCTGGTATGGCAACTGCTCGGCCTCCGACCGCAAGGCGCTACAGAGGGTAATGCTGTCATGTACAGATAGATGATACAGTGCCTTGCAAAAGTATTGATCCCCTTGGCGTTTTTCCTATTTTGTTGCATTACAGCCTGTCATTTAAATTGATTTTTATTTGGATTCCATGTAATGGACATACACAAAATAGTCCAAATTGGTGAAGTGAAATGAAAAACATAACTGGTTTCAAAAAAATCCCCAAAATGAAAAACTGAAAAGTGGTGTGTGCATATGTATTCACCCCCTTTGGCGTGAAGCCCCTAAATAAGATCTGGTGCAACCAATTGCCTTCAGAAGTCACATAATTAGTTAGATTGCACACAGGTGGACTTTAAGTGTCACATGATCTGTCACATGATCTCAGTATATATACACCTGTTCTAAAAGGCCCCAGAGTCTGCAACACCACCAAGCAAGGGGCACCACCAAGCAAGCGGCACCATGAAGACCAAGGAGCCCTCCAAACATGTCATGGACAAAGTTGTGGAGAAGTACAGATCAGGGTTGGGTTATAAAAAATATATCAGAAACTTTGAACATCCCACAGAGAACCATTAAATCAATTTTTAGAAAATGGAAAGAATATGGCACCACAACAAACCTGCCAAGAGAGGGTCGCCCACCAAAACTCACGAACCAGGCAAGGAGGGCATTCATCAGAGAGGCATCTGTCATCTGTCATATCTGTCATAGGACCACTTTAAGCCATACACTCCACAGAGCTGGGCTTTACAGAAGAGTGGCCAGAAAAAAAGCTATTGCTTAAAGAAAAGAATAAGCAAACACGTTTGGTGTTCACCAAAAGGCATGTGGGAAACTCCCCAAACATATAGAACTCTGACTCTGGTCAGATGAGACTAAAATTGAGCTTTTTGGCCATGGCTATCTCTGGGGCAAACCCAACACCTCTCATCTCCTCGAGAACATCATCCCCACAGTGAAGCATGGTGGTGGCAGCATCATGCTGTGGGGATGTTTTTCATTGGCAGGGACTGGGAAACTGGTCGGAATTGAAGGAATGATGGATGGCGCTATATACAGGGAAATTCTTGAGGGTAACCTGTTTCAGTCTTCCCAAGATTTGAGACTGGGACGGAGGTTCACCTTCCAGCAGGACAATGACCCTAAGTATACTGCTAAAGCAACACTCGAGTGGTTTAAGGGGAAACATTTAAATGTCTTGGAATGGCCTAGTCAAAGCCCAGACCTCAATCCAACTGAGAATCTGTGGTATGACTTAAAGATTGCTGTACACCAGCGGAACCCATCCAACTTGAAGGAGCTGGAGCAGTTTTGCCTTGAAGAATGGGCAAAAAATCCAGTGTCTAGATGTGCCAAGATTATAGAGACATATCCCAAGAGACTTGCAGCTGTAATTGCTGCAAAAGGTAGCTCTACAATGTATTGAAAATATTTTTGCATCTTCAAAGTGATAGGCATGTTGTGTAAATCAAATGATACAAACCCCCCAAAAAATCTATTTTAATTCCAGGTTGTAAGGCAACAAAATAGGAAAAATGCCAGGGGATGAATACTTTCGCAAGCCACTGTAGCTACAAATCATTCTAAGCAAATAGTCTCCGTGCTGCTATGCTGTTTGTTGCTAATTTGTTTCTGCTTGACTACCTGCCAACTTTACGGTTTTTACTTTTACATTTTTAGTAACCGTTTAATCAAAATCTTCAATTTACACATTTAAGTTTTTTTCCTCGCTCAACTTTATTCATTCAACTTTTTCACCCCGGACGCTTTATCTGAACATGGTTCTACAGGACCTCCACTATCCTAAGCTAAGTAGTAACATTAACACTATGCCATCTAATTGCAGTCGCTGTACTCATAATATGCAGGAAAACTATCACCTTATACTGAGGATAGCCGTGCCGCGAGCCCAGCTTTCGATGCAATCGTTAGGCAAGGGTCATTTAAGTGTAGGAAAGGATGAAACAGCGTCTGCGTACAGTCCCCGCAGCCGGACAATTTTCTCAAGGCTTCTGGAAGGAAATGCTCAACCGGTGTCGCTCATTCAACCGACAGAAACTTTCAACCGCTTCTCCCCATTAAGCAACTAGTCGGAGTCAGAGGCCGAGCCTTCTCTGGTCTCTCCTCCACCCGTTACGGGGTCTGAGCCGCCGAAGCCGCCCACCATTGGCTCTGACAAATTGAAAACCCTAGTCATTGGCAACTCCATTACGCCCAGTATTAGACTTTAAAAGAATCATCCAGCAATCATACACTGTTTACCAGGGGGCAGGGCTACTGGCATAAAGGCTAATCTGAAGTGTGCTGGCTAAGGCTAAAACTGGCGAGTGTAGAGAGTATAGGGATATTGTTATCCACGTCGGCACCAATGATGCTCGGATGAAATAGTCAGAGGTCACCAAGCACAACATAGCTTCAGCGTGTAAATTAGCTAGAAAGACGTGTCGCATCGAGTAGTTGTCTCTGTCCCCCTCCCAGTTAGGGGGAATGATGAGCTCTACAGCAGTCTCACAACTCAATCGCTGGTTGGAAACTGTTTTCTGCCCCTCCCAGAAGATAGAATTTGTAGATAATTGGCCCTCTTTCTGGGACTCARCCACAAACAGGACCAAGCCTGCCCTGCTGAGGAGTGACAGATTCCATCCTAGCTGGAGGGGTGCTCTCATCTTATCTATGAACATAGACAGGGCTCTAACTCCTCTAGCTCCACAATGAGATAGGGTGCAGGCCAGGCAGCAGGCTGTCAGACAGCCTGCCAGCTTAGTGAAGTCTGCCACTAGCATAGTCAGTGTAGTCAGCTCAGCTATCCCCATTGAGACCGTGTCTGTGCCTCGATCTATGTTGGTCATAACTAAACATGGCGGTGTTCGCTTTAACATTCTCACTGGATTAAAGACCTCCTCCATTCCTGTCATTATTGAAAGAGATTGTGATATCTCACATCTCAAAATAGGGCTACTTAGTGTTAGATCCCTCACTTCCAAGGCAGTTACAATCAATGAACTAATCACTGATCATAATCTTCATTGGCCTGACTGAAACATGGCTTAAACCTTAGGAATGTACTGTGTTAAATACGGCCTCTCCTCCTGGTTACACTAGTGACCATATCCCCCATGCATCCCGCAAAGAAGGAGTTGTTGCTAACATTTACGATAGCAAATGTCAATTTCTGCATTTTTGTCTTTTGAGCTTCTAGTCATGAAATCTATGCAGCCTACTCAATCACTTTTTATAGCTACTGTTTACAGTGCTCCTGGGCCGTATACAGCGTTCTTCACTGAGTTCCCTGAAGTCCTGGCAGATAATATTCAAATTTTTGGTGACTTTAATATTCACATGGAAAATTCCACAGACCCACTCCAAAAGGCTTTCGGAGCCATCATCGACTCAGTGGGTTTTGTCCAACATGTGACCAGACCTACTCACTGCCACAATCATAAGCTGGACCTAGTTTTGTCCCATGGAATAAATATTGTGGATCTTAACGTTTTTCCTCATAATCCCTGGACTATCAGACCACCATCTTATTACACTTATTTTAGGAATGTCACAGATCCCTCCAGAACTTTCATTACACACACCTGGCCCCTATTCCCACGGATTATATATGTGCCCTTTGTTCACCATGGTCTTGTCGATTATTGTTACTATGTCCGTTTGTGCGTGTGTGTACCTGTGCTGTGTGTTTTGGCTTTACCTTGCCATTGTGGGTTGCGCAGATGATTACGGGTCTCGTCCCGTGTGTTAATCATTGTGCACGTGTGTTAATTATTCGAGGTACTCAATTGCTCTTTTGTTTTGGGTTTCTACCCTGTGTTTTGTTACGTGTTTGTTTGGTCTTCGTCTCTTCGTTTTACACGTCACGCCGTAATTTGGGCTTAATAAAAAAAACTATAACGCATTCCTGCGTCTGTCCCCTGATCCTTAATGCCAACGAGACAAGGAATCACAGTTTTGAGAGAAATATTCTTTAAAATCACAGAGGGATAGATTATTTTTCAGTTAATATCCATTATTGACAGTTTTTAGAATTTTATACACATTTTTGGAGAGTTTGAAGTTGTGATCCTTTGCTCCTGACAAGGACATATCCAGGCATAGAGCTGACATGCAAATGAATAATATTGAAAGTATTTAGAAATTTCAGAAAATATATTTTCCCTTGTAAAATTCCCATAAATATATAGTAATATATTTTATTACTATAGAAATAAAGTTTCCCTGCAGGACAAGGGTTGTCCTGATCTTTAAGAATCTCTGAGCTAATATCCTGCTATTTTACACATTTTGCCATGAGGCTGAAAGAAAATGTTGCTGTTTTAAAGCTCATTTTATGTAATTCTAAACATTTATTTGATGGCTTATGACTTTTTCATATACTATCTGGGGGGCTCGACCTCCGGGGGGACACCAACCCCAAAAATAAAATAAAATG
>NC_036849.1:31157631-31193759 GCF_002910315.2 Salvelinus sp. IW2-2015
CTTATGGGGGGGGGGGGGGGGGCTGCGGGGGGTGTGCTATACCAGTAGATGTACATTTCCAGGGGGTGTTCCACATTACAAGAGGATGAGGTCATGAGATAATGTAAACTGCTTAGACTGGGTGAAAAGAGCTACATGCAATAGGTCAATAACATAGACAGAGAGAACTGTATTTCTGTTTTGTTTCACCGCATTCAGCCAAATGTGGAGCAACATTTTATGTCATTTGATTTAGATATTGGCCGACTATCAAATACCCATCTTGGATAAGGGGGAAGGAAGCATATTTTATAACTGTTGACTGGAGGATAAAAATGAGAAAAGCTCCGTGCTGCTGCCATGTTGTGTTGCTACCATGTTGTGCTGCTGCCATGTGTTGCTGCTGCCATGTTGTGTGTTGCTACCATGTTGTGCTGCTGCCATGTTGTGTTGCTACCATGTTGTGCTCTGCCATGTTGTGTTGCTACCATGTTGTGCTGCTGCCATGTTGTGCTGCTACCATGTTTGTTGCTGCCATGTTTGTTGCTGCCATGTTGTGCTGCTACCATGTTGTGCTGCTGCCATGTTGTGTTGCTACCATGTTGTTGCGGCTGCCATGTTGTGTTGCTACCATGTTGTTTCTGCTGCCATGTTGTGTTGCTACATGTTGTGTTGCTACCATGTTGTGTTGCTACCATGTTGTGCTGCTACCATGTTGTGTTGTGCCATGTTGTTGCTGCTACCATTTGTGCTGCTGCCATGTTGTGTTGCTACCAGTGTTTGTGCGGCTGCCATGTTGTGTTGCTACCATGTTGTGCTGCTGCCATTGTTGTGTCTGCTACCATCTTGTGTTGCTACCATGTTTGTGTTGCTACCATGTTGTGCTGCTGACCATGTTGTGCTGCTGCCATGTTGCTGTTGCTTGACCCATGTTGTCGGCTGCATGTTTGGTTGCTACCCGTGTTGTGCTGCTGCCCATTTTGTGCTGCTACCATGTTGGGTGGGTGTTCCACATTACAAGAGGATGAGGTCATGAGATAATGTAAACTGCTTAGACTGGGTGAAAAGAGCTACATGCAATAGGTCAATAACATAGACAGAGAGAACTGTATTTCTGTTTTGTTTCACCGCATTCAGCCAAATGTGGAGCAACATTTTATGTCATTTGATTTAGATATTGGCCGACTATCAAATACCCATCTTGGATAGAGGGGGAAGGAAGCATAATTTATAACTGTTGACTGGAGGATAAAAATGAGAAAAGCTCCGTGCTGCTGCCATGTTGTGTTGCTACCATGTTGTGCTGCTGCCATGTTGTGCTGCTGCCATGTTGTGTTGCTACCATGTTGTGCTGCTGCCATGTTGTGTTGCTACCATGTTGTGCTGCTGCCATGTTGTGTTGCTACCATGTTGTGCTGCTGCCATGTGTTGCTATCATGTTGTTGTCATGTTGTGTTGCTACCATGCTGTGTTGGCTTGTATTGCTGCCATGCTATGTTGTTGTCTTAGGTCTCTCTTTATGTAGTGTTGTGTTGTCTCTCTTGTCGTGTGTTTTGTCCTATATTTGTATTTATTTATTATATTTTTAATCCCTGTCCCCGCAGGAGGCCTTTTGCCTTTTGGTAGGCCGTCATTGTAAATAAGAATTTGTTCTTAACTGACTTGCCTAGTTAGATAAAAGATAAATTAAATAAAAATAATTTAAAAAAACATATTACTTTAAAGTACTGAACAAGACAAGACACAAAGATAGGCGACAATTTCTCAAAAATGTTAAAAGGGTTCATGGCAATGAGTCACATGCTCGCAAAACTCCCAGTGTCATGTGATTTGGGTTGAAGAGTCACCACACACTTTGAAAGGCTTTCCTTGAGTGGTTCGCTGCCCTCAAGAGAGCGTGTGGTTGTTTACGAAGGGAGAAGGCTGAAAAGAACTGATGACATCAAAGGTCAGTTATCAATATGTTGTCAATACACTATCAATACGTTATCAATATCTTATCAATATGTGATATGGAATGATAATGATCATTGCACAGGTCACAGATATCTAAAAGATAAATGGTCCATAAACACTGCGTGTAGCTCCTTTCCAGTGATCAAGATAAGATAGATCAGATATTGAACTCTGAAAGGTCAGAACAACATTATGCTGCAAAGGGCCATTTTCTGTTCAAATAGCTTGAGAGAAGAACGAAGTTAAGTTTCATGTGACACATATAGTCACAGTTTGTATAACTGCTATCAAAGACAGAGCCTGCTGTGTGCGGATCGACGCACCGTTGCACAGTAACCTACTCCACTGGATAGGTCTACCACGGGATGGAGATGATGCGATTATGTAAATTATTAGAAGTGTAATTTCATTTGATTCTTATTCATTTTTGCTTACTTCAAAAACATAGCCTACACACAATTACTGACAGCCGGCACCTGGGCATTCCCACTGGGCACAGACGTCAATTCAACGTCTATTCCACATTGGTTCAAGGTAATTTTGTTGAAATGACGTGGAAACAACATTGATTCAACCAGTGTGTGCCTAGTGGGTTATGAGATATATTAACTGATAGCCTAATTTTGACAGTTTGATCAATGTGCTAAAGGAAAAAGGACAACATAGGGCCTTATTGGGTCGAATCGTAACTATATGCACTAAGAGTGCATAAATACCTCTCACTTTCCTGCAAATCTTAGCCCTATAGGTTTACATATTTTTTAGGGATTTGTGTGATATTTTAATACGTGAAAATTCAAGATCCATTGTATTGAAAGAATGTTGTAACCAGTGGCACCTCGTCATTTCGAGCCTCACATTTTTTTTGCAAGAAATGTAAATAAAATATATACTGTATATATATATATTGGGGGGGCTTGTCTGTTTTTAATGTTATTTTGGCATTAATACGTGTCACATATCAGTTTGCAAACAATGTAAAAAAATATATACAGTTGAAGTCGGAAGTTTACATACACTTAGGTTGGAGTCATTAAAACTCGTTTTTCAACCACTCCACAAATTTCTTGTTAACAAACTGTAGTTATTGCAAGTTGGTTAGGACATCTACTTTGTGCATGACACAAGTAATTTTTCCTACAAGTGTTTACAGACAGATTATATCACTTATTGTATTTGTATTTTCTCATTGTATCACAATTCCAGTGGGTCAGAAGTTTACATACACTAAGTTGACTGTGCCTATAAACAGCTTGGTAAATTCCAGAAAATGATGTCCTGGCTTTAGAAGCTTCTGATAGGCTAATTGACATCATTTGAGTGAATTAAAGGTGTACCCATGGATGTATTTCAAGGCCTACCTTCAAACTCAGTGCCTCTTTGCTTGATATCATGGGAAAATCAAAATAAATCAGTCAAGACCTCAGAAAAAAATTGTAGACCTCCACAAGTCTACTTCATCCTTGGGAGCAATTTCCAAATGCCTGAAGATACCACGTTCATCTGTACAAACAATATGTAATATAAACAATATACAAGTATAAACACCATGGGACCATGTAGCCTTCATACCGCTCCAAAACCGCCATAAAAAAGCCAGACTACGGTTTGCAACTGCACATGGTAACAAAGATCGTACTTTTTGGAGAAATGTCCTCTGGTCTGATGAAACAAAAACAGAACTGTTTGGCCATAATGACCATCGTTATGTTTGGAGGAAAAAGGGCAAGGCTTGCAAGCCGAAGAACACCATCCCAACCCTGAAGCACGGGGGTGGCAGCATCATGTTGTGGGGGTGCTTTGCTGCAGGAGGGACTGGTGCACTTCACAAAATAGATGGCATCATGAGGTAGGAAAATGATGTGGATATATTGAAGCAACATCTCAAGACATCTGTCAGGAAGTTAAAGCTTGGTCGCAAATGGGTCTTCCAAATGGACAATGACCCAAAGCATACTTCCAAAGTTGTTGAAAAATGGCTTAAGGACAACAAAGTCAAGGTATTGGAGGGGCCAACACAAAGCCCTGACCTCAATCCTATAGAAAATGTGTGGGAAGAACTGAAAAAGCGTGTGCGAGCAAGTAGGCCTACAAACCTGACTCAGTTACACCAACTCTGTCAGGAGGAATGGGCCAAAATTCACCCAACTTATTGTGGGAAGCTTGTGGAAGAGCAAAACAAATTCTAGCCCCTTGGATGCTGCCATAGAGTTACATTAGAAGTGCCCATCCAAGAAGGCTCAAGGTCATTGGCAACAGATAAAATGGTGTCAAATCACGTTATATGTACAGTAGCTCTGATTGGACTGATCATGTCAACATCATACTTTCAAAATCTTAGCTAGCAGTTATCATCATGAATCAAGTTGACAATCTACTGGCAAATCCTTTTTAATCCTTGTCATATGAAGAGAAATTATAGAAAAAAAACGTATCGGTACTCATCGGCCATTGGACATAAACATAACACAACAAATTGGAAATCGCAAATTCAACCATGACTGGTTTGGAAGGAATCAGTGACAGGGCTGCAATCATTGCAAAGCAATCACTAGCCTGCTATTCAGTGGGGTGGCTGTGTGGTCCCAAATCTGGGATTAAAGGGCTCTTTTCCAAGTTTAAAATGATAAACATTCAACATTGGCCATGCTGTCAATGAAGCATAATATGCCATGCTCAAAACAACTTAACTCAGAACTGAGAAAACTTGACTTCGGTGAGTTCAAGACAACTGGGAAGTCGGGAATAAATGAGCTCCAACTGGGAAAATATGTTTTGAACGGTCATCCAACTCGGATTTGTAAATCCGGCCTCTTTCTAGAGCTAAGACCTGAAGATCAATGACGTCATCATGATTCAACCTTGTTTTTTCTGAGTTCCCAGCTGTTTTGAAAGCATCATAAATCCAGAGAATGCCAGACTTTGATAACAAATTAGTCCACAAAGGAACGCAGCGCCACCTTCCTGTTCAAGTGAGCACTGCACAATAATGTAAGTCCAAAAATGTATTGAATGCTGCTGCATACATTTTGTAATATGCCAGAGAGATATGTATACTGTAGCTAAGAAAGTAATACTAAGTGTATGTTGTGTAGTAAAATGTTAGTAGCCCATGTGCCTCACCCTAATAATTTGGTCTATTTACCCTTCTTAATTTCACCTACTGTTCTGACTTCGTGGTGCACATGTAGCCTATATCCTGTTTTAGAGAAGTGTAATCATCAAATATTGTAAGAGCTTTCATTGTTTGCTTATATGCCCTTTTTATTTATCCTACGGTTCTGACTTGGTGTACAGGGAGAACACTGTAAGAACGGCCCATGTTCTGAATTCTGTCGCTGTACATTTCAAAAGTGCTAAACAAATAGTTATATTGACTACTGTACGTCCGTATGTTCGTCCGAGCTCACTCATTGTCTTACAGATTGCCTCTTATCTGCTTGTCGTTCCCTTATGCGATAGTTTGTACATCTCAATTCTCATTAGAAACCACATTTGTTTAAGCAAGTCAGCCATATCAGCTATGTTTTTTTAAAGGCAGTAAATGAGGCTGAATGAACTGTTTTGCTGCCAGATAAGGCTCTGCTGATAGCCAGGTGTAGTAGTGGTCAAGATGTTGGGACAGCTTTATGTAGGCCCTAACAGTTTGTGGGCACCGTTTGTCACCATTAAAGTGGAATTAATGTATTGTTTAGTGTTTTGTTTTGTAGAGGTTTTGCTGGCATGCATCCCACTTCTTTTTTTTTTGTCCCACCAAGATGTACATGCTAAATTCGCCAATGGTTGTAACTAACCCAAGACGCAGCAACCTTCTCAGCAGGGGTTGGGACCTAAATTATTTCCTAATATCAAGGCACAAGGCGAGACACAAATGCAGACACAAGAGGCAGATGGTTGGAGTCTTACAATATGTATTCATCCAAAGGGGTAGGCAAGAGAATGGTCATGGACAGGCAAAAGGGTCAAAAACAGATCAGAGTCCAGGAGATACAGAGTGGCAGTCAGACTCGAGCTCAAGGCAGGCAGAATGGTCAGGCAAGCGGGTACAAAGTCCAGAAACAGGCAAGGGTCAAAACCAGGAGGACTAGAAAAGGAGAATGCAAAAAGCAGGGGAACGGAAAACCGCTGGTTGACTTGGAAACATAAAAGATGAACTGGCACAGAGAGACAGGAAACACAGGGATAAATAAAATAAAAGAAGCCACACCTGGAGGGGGTGGAGACAATCACAAGAACAGGTGAAACAGATCAGGGCATGACATCCTAATCGTTTCATTCTGAACAAAACCAAAAACCGTTCCAGTGTTCGGACCAGCAAAATAAAGTTCAGAACCGGTTCTAACCAAAACAAAGTCATGTTTTATAAGGTTCATTTCTGTTCCTTTTTTAAACCTGTGAAACCAACCGTTTTTTACATTTAGCTAATTCAATTACTTCACCAATCATTCCGGAAAGAGCAGGCAAACTAGTTGTTTACATATGTGATGGACAGACAAGTATGGCGCAAGGTGTGACTGAAATTTTGCGGGTGGGAAGAGAGCGAAAGCGGGTTGAGGAGGAGGCTTAAAGCTGCTGGTCATCTTGTTATGACATGAATTATGTGAATTAAGTCCACAAAATTATACCTAGGAGGAGAGGTTTCTATGGAGGAACTTTGAATGTCCTTTAAACTAGCAAGCAGAGTGACACCAGATCAATAACAAAAAACATCTTACCTTTTGGTAGTTAATATAGGTATATGGTAGGTATATCTCACTGGTCACCCCCAGAGCCAATTCCTCCTTTGGTCATTTTTCCTTCCAGTTCTCTGCTGCCAATGACTGGAACAAACTGCAAAAATCTCTGAAGCTGGAGACGCATACCTCCCTCACTAGCTTTAAGTGCCAGCTGTCAGAGCAGCTCACAGATCACTGCACATGTACATAGCCCATCTGTAAACAGCCCATCTATCTACCTACCTCATCCCCATACTGTATTTATTTATTTATCTTGCTCCTTTGCACCACAGTATCTCTACTTGCACATCTACCATTCCAGTGTGTAATTACTATATTGTAATTACTTCGCCACCATGGCCTATTTATTGCCTTGAC
Organism: Salvelinus sp. IW2-2015; assembly: GCF_002910315.2. Lineage (NCBI taxonomy): Eukaryota > Metazoa > Chordata > Actinopteri > Salmoniformes > Salmonidae > Salvelinus > Salvelinus sp. IW2-2015. The sequence goes on from NC_036849.1 coordinate 31,164,660, forward strand.
TCCCTTATCTTACCTCATTTGCACTCACCGTATATAGACTTTTTGTTTTCTTTTTGTTCTACTGTATTATTGACTATATTTTGTTTATTCCATGTGTAACTCTGTGTTGTTGTATGTGTCGAATTGCTTTGCTTTATCTTGGCCAGGTCGCAGTTGCAAATGAGAACTTGTTCTCAACTAGCCTACCTGGTTAAAATAACGTTCCCAAGGTAAACGGACATTTTCTCTGGCCCAGATCGTAGAATATGCATATCATTTACAGATTAGGATAGAAAACACTCCAAAGTTTCCAAAACTGTCAAAATATTGTCTGTGAGTATAACAAAACGTATTCTGCAGACGAAAACCTGAGAAAATCTAACCCGGACGTGATATAATTTTTTTTAAATCTGTGTTTCCTGGACCGTCTTTCTTCCATTTAAAGGGGTATCAACCAGATTCATTTTCCAATGGCTTCCTCAGGCTGTGACCAGGCTTTAGACATAGTTTCAGGCTTTTATTTTGAAAAATTTGCGTGATTTTTCAAAAGTAGTCAGGTGTCCTCCGAATAGTTCTGGCGCACGCGAGAGGAGCTCTCCATTTTCCCTTTCTCTCTTAATGAATAGGTTATGGTCCGGTTGAAATATTATCGATTATGTTTGATTATAAAAAACATTTGACATGTTTCTACGACCATTACGGATACTTTTTGGAATTTATCGAAAGGAACAAGGCTTTGGTTTTCTGAACATAACGCGCAAACCAAATGGCGTTTTTTTGTGATAAAAGTAATATTTATCGAACAAAAATAACATTTGTTGTGTAACTGGGAGTCTCGTGAGTGCAAACATCCGAAGATTATCAAAGGTAAGCGATTAATTTTATTTTCTGACTTTCGTGACCAAGCTAACCAAGCTAATACACTGCTCAAAAAAATAAAGGGAACACTAAAATAACACATCCTAGATCTGAATGAATGAAATATTCTTATTAAATACTTTTTTCTTTACATAGTTGAATGTGCTGACAACAAAATCACACAAAAATTATCAATGGAAATCAAATTTATCAACCCATGGAGGTCTGGATTTGGAGTCACAGTCAAAATTTAAGTGGAAAACCACACTACAGGCTGATCCAACTTTGATGTAATGTCCTTAAAACAAGTCCAAATGAGGCTCAGTAGTGTGTGTGGCCTCCACGTGCCAGAATGACCTCCCTACAACGCCTGGGCATGCTCCTGATGAGGTGGCGGATGGTCTCCTGAGGGATCTCCTCCCAGACCTGGACTAAAGCATCCGCCAACTCCTGGACAGTCTGTGGTGCAACGTGGCGTTGGTGGATGGAGCGACACTGAGTCTCCCAGATGTGCTCATTGGATTCAGGTCTGGGGAACGGGCGGCCAGTCCATAGCATCAATGCCTTCCTCTTGCAGGAACTGCTGACACACTCAGCCACATGAGGTCCTGCATTGTCTTGCATTAGGAGAACCCAGGGCCAACCGCACCAGCATATGGTCTCACAAGGGGTCTGAGGATCTCATCTCGGTACCTAATGGCAGTCAGGCTACCTCTGGTGAGCACATGGGGGCTGTGCGGCCCCCAAAGAAATGCACCCCACACCATGACTGACCCACCGCAACCGGTCATGCTGGAGGATGTTGCAGCAGCAGAACGTTCTCAACGGCGTCTCCAGACTCTGTCAGGTCTGTCACATGTGCTCAGTGTGAACCTGCTTTCATCTGTGAAGAGCACAGGGCGCCAGTGGCGAATTTGCCAATCTTGGTGTTCTCTGGCAAATGCCAAACATCCTGCACGGTGTTGGGCTGTAAGCACAACCCCACCTGTGGACGTCGGGCCCTCATACCACCCTCATGGAGTCTGTTTCTGACCGTTTGAGCAGACACATGCACATTTGTGGCCTGCTGGAGGTATTTGCAGGGCTCTGGCAGTGCTCCTCCTGCTCCTCCTTGCACAAAGGCGGAGGTAGCGGTCCTGCTGCTGGGTTGTTGCCCTCCTACGGCCTCCTCCACGTCTCCTGATGTACTGGCCTGTCTCCTGGTAGCGCCTCCATGCTCTGGACACTACACTGACAGACACAGCAAACCTTCTTGCCACAGCTCGCATTGATGTGCCATCCTGGATGAGCTGCACTACCTGAGCCACTTGTGTGGGTTGTAGACTCCGTCTCATGCTACCACTAGAGTGAAAGCACCGCCAGCATTCAAAAGTGACCAAAACATCAGCCAGGAAGCATAGGAACTGAGAAGTGGTCTGTGGTCACCACCTGCAGAACCACTCCTTTATTGGGGGTGTCTTGCTAATTGCCTATCATTTCCACCTTTTGTCTATTCCATTTGCACAACAGCATGTGAAATGTATTGTCAATCAGTGTTGCTTCCTAAGTGGACAGTTTGATTTCACAGAAGTGTGATTGACTTGGAGTTACATTGTGTTGTTTAAGTGTTCCCTTTATTTTTTGGAGCAGTGTATAAAGGGCTACCCTGTTCTAGCATTGATTGCTACACTCACAAAAGCTTGGATTTCTTTCGCTGTAAAGTATATTTTCAAAATCTGACACGATAGGTGGATTAAATAAAGGTTAAATAAAAATAAAATAAAAATACAACATGATAGGTGATAACTTGGCCTATGGTATCCTTAACTAGCATTGAAAAAGTTAATACAGTCTTCTCTAGCTACACTGAACAAGAATATAAACGCAACATTCAACAATTTCAAGATTTAACAGTTCATATAAGGAAGTCAGTCAATTTAAAACACATTCATTAAGCTCTAATCTATGGATTTCACATGACTGGGAAGGACACATCTTCTTCGCATATAGTTGGTCAGGCTGTTGATTGTGGCCTGTGGAATGTTGTGCCACTCCTCTTCAATGGCTGTGCTAAATTGCTGGATATTGGCGGGAACTGGAACACGCTGTCGTACACGTCGATCTAAAACATAACAACCATGCTCAATGGGTGACATGTCTGGTGAGTACGCAGGCCATGGAAGAACTGGTGTGATGTGGAGGTCCTGGGCTGGCGTGGTTACACGTGGGGCAATTGGAGGTACCGCTAAATTCTCTAAAATGACGTTGGAGGGGATTTCTGGTAGAGAAATTAACATTAAATTATCTGGCAACAGCTCTGGTCGATATTGCTGCAGTCAGCATGCCAATTACACACTCACTCAAAATGTGAGACATCTGTGGCATTGTGCTGTGTGACAGAACTGCACATTTTGGAGTGGCCTTTTATTGTCCCCAACACAAGGTGTACCTGTGTAATGATCATGCTGCTTAATCAGCTTCTTGATATGCCACACCTGTCAGGTGGATGGATTATCTTGGCAAAGGAGAAATGCTCACTAACTGGGATGTAAACTAATTTGTGCACACCATTTTAAAGAAATAAGCTTCTTGTGTGTATGGAAAATGTCTGGGATCTTTCATTTCAGCTCATGAAACATGTGACCAACACTTTACATGTTGCGTTTATAGTCTAGCCTAGCAGTTTGCTGTTTGCACTAACATTTGCAGATTGATTATGCATATTATTTGTAGGCCTATTGTAATTTAGTAGGAGAGTGTCGATGAGTGCCTTGTGCGTAATTACGCACCTACAGGAGTTTGATGGTTAACTGCAATGTAGTGGATATATCATTGCCTAATTCATATCGTTATTAAACTCACTTTGTCATAATTAATTGAATTCAGATGATGAGTGAACAAACAAAAAAATACCCGTGGCCTTTTCCTCCCCATTCATTAATAATCTTTAACACGGGTCGATGTGAACTCTAAACGAATAGTTACACAATGTTTAGCAATTACAATATAGGCTACTAAATCTAAATTGTGAATCCTTGTTCTATTAGGATTTTCAGAAGAGCTTGTGTCACCGTTTTTTTCATAATTTATTCCGTTATTGTGCGCTACAACACTTCAAAACGAAATGTTACCCAAGTATACATAATAGACATCTTGAAACCTGAATAGGTGTTTTGGCTGTGTGTTATGGAACGTTTAAAATAAAGTTCCCTTGTTCAGGCTATGAATAAGTATTGTCAAGTGCCGTTTATTTGAATGAAGTATACTAGAGCATTTGACCCCTCTCTTATCCAATGATTGATAATGATAAATGTATAAGCAGACTCAATAAAAGCAATACAATCAAGCACCAGCGTCGTGGGGTGGTTTCATATTGTACAACGCTGAAAGCTCCAGCAGGCAACAAACACCAGACGCTGGGATCGGAAGAAATTGGCCGTACATACACGGTTAGGTGTTTTGGACGAGAAAGACAAGCATATAGGCTACTTATGAGGAGGAGGAGGCAGAGTTAAATCTCGTTTTCTTCCTCACACACACACATCTCGCTCTCTGCCTCTCCTATCATCAGTAGCCTAAATTAATAGAAGGTAATCCCCGCCATGTGAGGAGTCGGCCACGATTTGGAGGCGGGGTGTTTTTCATTCAAATCCACTGCCTGTGCTATAAAAAGGGAAGTTACATGTAGAGCGCAACTTCAGCAAAGGATCGTAGCGCAAGAGTAACGCGGTCTGTCTGAAGTTTTAGAAGCTATAGCCTAAAGATATTAGCCGGTCTGCGATTATTAGTCGGCATGAATACAGTCAAGGCTATGAAAAATGCAATTGTCTGTCTTATTTTACTGCCTCGCTTCTTCTTGGCAGCGATAATGCTGTGGTTTCTCGATTTCCATTGCGTAAGAAAGAGGGTCTTCCCCAAAATGAAAGAACAAGAAGGAAATATTGTCGACCCCCCAGTATGTATTTCCGAGTCTAATCGAATGTTCAGCTGGGAGTCAATCAAAGCTGTTTGGCATGGCCATAAACTGGACTTCTTAAAATCGGCGCACCTTGGATATGTAGCGCCCAACACTGAAGTTGTGCAGCTCGGCGACCAGAGATGCAACCGGATTCTTGACTATGCCAAAGACAAGAGACCGCTCATTCTAAACTTTGGCAGCTGCACCTGACCACCGTTCATGACACGCTTGAAGGCGTTCCAGCGTGTTGTGCAGCAATACGCTGATATCTCAGACTCTGTCGTTGTGTACATAGAGGAAGCGCACCCGTCGGACGGATGGATGAGCTCTGACGCTCCCTACCAAATTCCCAAACACCGCTGTCTCGAGGACAGACTCAGTGCCGCTCAAATAATGAACCGTGAGGTCCCTGGGTGCCTTGTTGTCGCAGACAGCATGGATAACTCGTCCAACGCCGCATATGGAGCATATTTCGATAGACTTTACATACTTCAAGACGGAAAGATTGTCTACCAAGGAGGTAGAGGGCCGGAGGGATACCGCATCTCTGAGCTGAGAGACTGGCTAGATCAATACAGACAAAGTGTTGGAAATTCAAGAAACGTCGTTATTCATGTCTAGAGTTTTATCAAATTTTAGGCGTCACCATTAAATAAGTTATGTCTCAACACATTTCATACACTGCAACTTTTCAAGAGTTGCGGCTCCAATAACGTGTCACAGGGACACACACAAGCATTTTCACTTGTGTTGTTTACTAGTGATGTATGTATAGGCCTATCCCAATGGTTGCAGAATTGCTTGTTTTAGTTGTAGTTATTATTTTGACCGTGGACATCTCAACATATTACGTCAATAGACGATCGCCTGCAAGGGTTTATTTGTCAATACCATTTGTTCTGTGTTCCCATATTTGTCATGCTCTCTTTATGCGAATGTTTGTGTGGAAAGTGTGAGTAAAGTAGGGTTTGCCATGACCAATTTATTGCCAGTATTTTTGTGAAGTTCGGTTTTTAAAAGGTACCTCACCAGAAAACCGACACTGATGTTTTAATGCTGAAGATAATGATTGTGTGCAATATCTTTTTACTTGTATTTTTGGTTTTGTAAATATGGTTAACTTTTTATGGAGATACTTTTATAATAAAATGTCTTATTCTATACTCTGGAAAATAACTATTTAAAACATTTCGCTCATTGCTGAAGGTGAATTCATTTAGGATGATGTGTATGGTATTCATTTAGCATGCTTGATCTGCATGGAATAACTAACTATAGTCACTTTTAAAATTATGGTAAGGGAATTACTGAGTAGATAGCCTATAGCCTCTAGCAACAGGCTTTCTCCCTTGTGCGCAATAGACTGTGGAAAACGCGGTTACTGGGTAAACCACACATTTCTTTGATAAAAACATTAAGAACACCTTTCTAATATTGAGTTGTTCTTCCCTCAGAACAGCTTCAATTCGACGGGGCATGGACTCTAGAAGGTGTCGAAAGCGTTCCACAGGGATGCTGGCCCATGTTGACTCGAAAGCGTTCCACAGTTGTCAAGTAAGTTGGTTGTTCTTTGGGTGGTGGACCATTCATTGGTACACACGGGAAACTGTTGCGCGTTAAAAACCAAGCAGCTTTGCAGTTCTTGACACAAACCAGTGCGCCTGGCACGTACTACCATACCCTGTTCAAAGGCACTTAAATATTTTGTCTTTCCCATTCACACTCTGAATGGTGCACAAGCCATGTCTCAATTGTCTCAAAGCTTCAAAATCCTTCTTTAACCTGTCTCCTCCCGTTTGTCTACACTGATTGAAATGGATTTAACAAGTGACATTAAAAAGGGATCATAGCTTTCCCCTGTTTTCACCTTGTCAGTCTATGTCATGGAAAGAGCAGGTGTTCATAATGTTTTGTACAATCAGTGTACCGTAACCTGTGCATGCTGTTTTTTTTATAAACTTCAGTCAGAAACCCAAACTATTGGCATCAGAGTGAATATCAATTTGCTGCGCTTTACTCTCTCTTGCTCACGCTCTCTCTCTCTCAGAAACTATTCATTGATATCAGAGAGAGCATATCAACATTTAGCTTCCGTCTAAAAGTATGCTGTTTGCTCCCATGTCATATGAACAAATTTACACTGAAGCTGATGGTCAAACGTGTTTAATTATCTCAAGTATCAAATCAAAGTAGAGTCCATGCCTTATGTGTTCAATAATCTATGGGTTCAATAATCTATGGGTACATCTACACAAGCACCCCCATTTTGATCTTTTTTTCCACTAATTGTTCTTTTGACCAATGAGATCAGCTCTAAAAAAAGATCTGATGTGATTGGTCAAAATACCAGAGAGTGGAAGAAAGATCAGAATTGGGCTGCCTGTGTAAACGCATCCTAAGTGTTCAATTATTGTAACGATTGTCGTCTGGAGAAGGAGAAGAGGACCAAGGTGCAGCGTGGTAAGTATTCATAATGCGTTTAATAAATATGAACACTCGAACAAAAACAACAAAACGACAAACGAACAGTTCTGCAAGGTGCAACAAACACTAAACAGAAAATAACCACCCACAACTAACAATGGGAAAACAGGCTACCTAAGTATAGTTCTCAATCAGAGACAACGATAGACAGCTGCCTCTGATTGGGAACCATACCAGGCCAAACACATAGAAATACAAAACATAGAACAACATAGAACACCAGACATAGAATGCCCACCCAAACTCACGCCCTGACCAACCAAAATAGAGACATAAAAAGGATCTCTAAGGTCGGGGCGTGACAATTATCTGTGTTCAATCATCTCACATATCAAAGTAAAGCCCATGCTCTATGTGTTAAATCATCTCACATATCAAAGTAAAGCCCATGCTCTATGTGTTAAATCATCTCACCATATTCACAAGTAAAGCCCATGCCCTATGTGTTAAATCATCTCACATATTCAAAGTAAAAGCCCATGCTCTATGTGTTAAATCATCTCACATATCAAAGTAAAGCCATGCTCTATGTGTTAAATCATCTCACATATCAAAGTAAAGCCCATGCTCTATGTGTTAAATCATCTCACATATCAAAGTAAAGCCATGCTCTATATGTTAAATCATCTCACATATCAAAGTAAAGCCATGCTCTATGTGTTAAATCATCTCACATATCAAAGTAAAGCCATGCTCTATGTGTTAAATCATCTCACATATCAAAGTAAAGCCCATGCTCTATGTGTTAAATCATCTCACATATCAAAGTAAAGCCCATGCTCTATGTGTTAAATCATCTCACATATCAAAGTAAAGCCCATGCTATGTGTAAATCATCTCACATATCAAAGTAAAGCCCATGCTCTATGTGTTAATCATCTCACATATCAAAGTAAAGCCCATGCCCTTGTGTTAAATCATCTCACATATCAAAGTAAAGCCCATGCTCTATGTGTTAAATCATCTCACATATCAAAGTAAAGCCCATGCTCTATGTGTTAAATCATCTCACATATCAAAGTAAAGCCCATGCCCTTGTGTTAAATCATCTCACATATCAAAGTAAAGCCCATGCTCTATGTGTTAAATCATCTCACATATCAAAGTAAAGCCCATGCTCTATGTGTTAAATCATCTCACATATCAAAGTAAAGCCCATGCTCTATGTGTTAAATCATCTCACATATCAAAGTAAAGCCCATGCTCTAGTGTTAAATCATCTCACATATCAAAGTAAAGCCCATGCTCTATGTGTTAAACATCTCACATATCAAAGTAAAGCCCATGCTCTATGTGTTAAATCATCTCACATATCAAAGTAAAGCCCATGCTCTCATGTGTTAAATCATCTCACATATCAAAGTAAAGCCCATGCTCTATGTGTTAAATCATCTCACATATCAAAGTAAAGCCCATGCTCTATGTGTTAAATCATCTCACATATCAAAGTAAAAGCCCATGCTCTATGTGTTAAATCATCTCAACATATCAAAGTAAAGCCCATGCTCTATGTGTTAAATCATCTCACATATCAAAGTAAAGCCCATGCTCTATGTGTTAAAATCATCTCACATATCAAAGTAAAGCCCATGCTCTATGTGTTTAAATCATCTCACATATCAAAGTAAAGCCCATGCTCTATGTGTTAAATCATCTCACATATCAAAGTAAAGCCCATGCTCTATGTGTTAAATCATCTCACATATCAAAGTAAAGCCCAATGCTCTATGTGTTAAATTATCTCACATTATCAAAGTAAAGCCCATGCTCTATGTGTTAAATCATCTCACATATCAAAGTAAAGCCCATGCTCTATGTGTTAAATCATCTACATATCAAAAGTAAAGCCCATGCTCTATGTGTTAAATATCTCACATATCAAAGTAAAGCCCATGCTCTATGTGTTAAATCATCTCACATATCAAAGTAAAGCCCATGTCTACATGTTAAATCATTCTCACATATCAAAGTAAAAGCCCATGCTCTACATGTTAAAATTCATCTCACATATCAAAGTAAAGCCCATGCTCTATGTTAAATCATCTCACATATCAAAGTAAAAGCCACTGCTCTATGTGTTAAATCATCTCACATATCAAAGTAAAAGCCCATGCTCTACATTGTTAAATCATCTCACATATCAAAGTAAAGCCCTGCTCTACATGTTTAAATCATCTCACATATCAAAAGTAAAGCCATGCTCTACATGTTAAAATCATCTCACATATCAAAAGTAAAGCCCATGCTCTAATGTTAAATCATCTCACATATCAAAGTAAAGCCCATTGCTCTATGTGTTAAATTATCTCACATATCAAAGTTAAAGCCCATGCCTCATGTGTTTAATCATCTCACATATCAAAGTAAACCCATGCTCTATGTGTTAAATCATCTCACATATCAAAGTAAAGCCCATGTGCCCTATGTGTTAAATCATCTCACATATCAAAGTAAAGCCCATGCTCTATGTGTTAAATCATCTCACATATCAAAGTAAAGCCCATGCTCTATGTGTTAAATCATCTCACATATCAAAGTAAAGTAACAATAATAAGAAAAGTTCTTCTTTTTTTACTGTTACACAAAGACTTCAGTGCCCCTAATAGGCTCACTGTTCTGAGGACCGTGTTCTCATTAAAAGTCATTCAGATGATCACTTAGATAAAACACTGAGAGGAGAGCTTCTGTCTGATCAAACTTTCTATGTAAAAAGGAATACTCAAAAGTATCCACACTTAGGGAATAAAAGGTGCTATCTACAACCTTAAAGGGTTATTTGGCTGTCCCCATAGGAGAACACTTTGAAGAACCCTTTTGGTTCCAGGTAGAACCCTTTTGGGATCTATGTAAAACCCTTTCCAGAGAGGATTCTACATGGAACCCAAACGGGTTCTACCTGGAACCAAAAAGGGTTCTCCTATGGGAACAGCCGAAGAAACCTTTTGGAACCATTTTTTCTAAGAGTGCATGTATTCCTGCCTTGAGGAACCATCATATAGAATACGCCGTTTTGACCGCACTTGAACAACACTTGTGCTGCTGTGGTTACACTATGTTGCATTTATAACATAATTGAGCGGTCGTAAAGTTATGACCCACATGGGTGGTTCCACAGCATTTCAGTCATCATACTTCATAAAAAAACGATCTGCTTTTCTCTGCTTTGTATCATTGAGAGAGAAAAACAACACTGGTTCAATCACCAGATATCATGTAATCAAACCAGAATGTCCTAAGAAGAGGTGGCCTTTGTGAAAATAACATTTCTGAAGGTCATATTGTGAATACATTCTCTATGAATGATTAATAATATATTGTAACAAAGATTTAACTTTCTTGTCGCACTGGTTATGGTTGCTGCCTTTGGTCATGGCGACCAGAGTTTGAGCTTCTGTAGGGACAATATAATGCATTGTTTATGTATGGGTTATCCAGTCCTTTAGGCTAAAACAGTCTCTGCAACAGCTTCAAACTCATGCACATTCTTTCCAAATGTGATCCTGTGTTTTTCACAGCGCAAGACACCCCTGGCTAGACAAACTCACATCCTGTAATCAAACCATTCTGTCCCTACAAGAGCTTTCATTTTGAGTTTGTGCAAAACCTTGGCAAAATGTATTTCCACCAAAACCAATCCCATTGTGCAAGTGTCCTTTCAATGATACATTATACAGGTCCTTATACAGGTCCTGACTCCTTTCTCCATACGAACAAGTGCACTTTTAGAACAAAACGTGTCCCTCTTCACGACTATGATATCAATCAGCGTGAGCCTGGAAGATCACATATAAATCAGACAGAATAGTCTGACACTGCTTCATTTGTCAGCTATTTCTGACACCGCACAAGTTCTTTCCCCCTGTTGCTTGGTTACTGTTTTTGCATAGGTCGACAAGACCTAGACTGAGAATCACAACAGAATGGGTTCTCCTTGCCAGCTCCTCACCAACAACTCAACCCACCAAATGTTTTATAACAGATTACCAATTATTTCGTCCCAAACATCAATACAATTATACTTGTAATATCACCATTATCAGTGTTGAGAAGGTTATTGAGTTTAGACTCAGATATGCAGATTTCTTTGTCACTCACAATTCAATGCATGTCACTGATTATATAAGATACAGCGCCTTTTTCAGTCTTAAACCAGTTAACAGGTTTCCAAGTTAACAATAAAATGTCAAATGTCTTCTACTGGGAGAACGTGTGTTTGCATTTGTGCCAGGTTTTATTACCGTCACAAAGATAGTTTTTTCTTTGTCGCCAGAAAGCAGTTGATTCGTTATACTTCCCTCTCTATGTTAGACTATGGTGGTACTATTTATGCGCAAGCCTCAAGCTCTACACTGAAGGCTCTTGTCTGTGTATCATACAGCCCTTCATTTTGTCACCAACCAGAGACGTCTAACTCACCACGGTGATCTCTACAGTGCTGTCGAGTGGACATCACTAGCAACACGCAGGCTCAAACACGGGTACGTTCTTATTTATGACGCCATTTTAGGAAAACTGCCATTTTAGTCATCCTGTCTTCTAGCTGGGAATGATAAACTGTACAAGCTCAGATCAAATCAAATGTATTTATATAGCCCTTCTTACATCAGCTGATATCTCAAAGTGCTGTACAGATCTCCATCTTGTTAAAAATGAAGAGTCCCGGGCGTTATAACAGAGTGTGAAAAGACGGTTCTTTCATTACTCAGCCCACTGGTCTTGGAATTGCCTCCAAGCCCACCTACAACTACAGGACCCGGTGTCCCTGGAGGAGGTCAAAGGACAAATACATGAACAGATTGTTGAGACATGTAGTTGTCTCTAGTTGTCACTAGTTTGCGTTGTCTTACGTAAGGAAGCATGAGGTTTTACTTTACACACACACACACACACATCCACTGTTTGTTTGCTGTTGTATTTTTGCTGTTGCCAGTGTCTTCTGTCTGTGTTGTCCATTTTGTCTTTCATTATTGTCGTTTTTTGTTGTTGTTTTTTTACCCAGCCCTCGTCCCCGCAGGAGGCCTTTTGCCTCTTGCCCGGCCATCATTGTAAATAGGAATTTGTTCTTAATTGACTTGCCTGGTTAAATAAAGGATACATAAAATCAAATAGTATCTGTGTAAAACAAAGAACTGTTGTTACTTTATACTAATGTAATTTTATATACTGCATACATTGGTAACACTTCCTTGAATACTCTCTTCATAATGCACAATAAGCACATTTATAATGCCTTATGAGTTATGCATAATACAACATAACACATATGCACTAATACCTGCTCATGAACATCTATAAAGTTGTATAAGCAGGCAGCATACAACCTTATGATGCAAAGTGTTGTAATACCTTATATGTAGCCTTTATGCTTATAGGTGTAAACTAATTTGTAAAGGTGAGAGTGAATAATGTCTCTATAACTGTCTATGTAGTGCTTAATATACTAAGCATTGATTATCTTTTAAGTCTGATTGGTCTGAGTCTAGATCTGATTGGTCTGAGTCTAGATCTGATTAGTCTGAGTCCAGATCTGATTGGTCTGAGTCTAGATCTGATTGGTCTGAGTCTAGATCTGATTGTTCTGAGTCTAGATCTGATTGGTCTGAGTCTAGATCTGACTGGTCTGAGTCTAGATCTGACTGGTCTGAGTCAAGATCTGATTCATTCTTTCCTCTCTCAGAGAGGCATCTACACTTATGTTACCAAGGCAACCAATCCAAAAACGACCAAATCTTTGAGGTCATCGTGTCGTGGATGACGCTTCGTGAGCTCCATCCAAATGTGATACGACGTTATAAGCATTAGGTTCTGTACACCAGGGCCCAAAATGTGTACGTATACCTAGTGTTGTGGAAAATGGTTCAGATCAACTTACTGGGTGCATCTCCAATACTATTAACTGGCCTCCTCTCCTTTGTCTGCTCCTTGTCTCCTCTCCTCGTGTCCTCTCCTTCGTCTGCTCCTCGTCTCGTTTCCTTCATCTGCATGGTTCCGAGAATACAACGTAGAAAATAACGTAATGGATCTCACCAGAAATTAGCTCTCACCCCAGTCAAGTTACTTCACATCTGTGCAAATGTAGGAAAGGAGACGTGACGATTATTGAGATGCCCCCACTGTTTTCTTTGTCTTAACAAATGATTAGAATGTGCCTAATGTATATATTTAAAACAGGGTTTGTTTCCTGTATCTAATCATTTTGTTTAATGACTAATATGTTTGTGTAGCGTTGAGATAATGTTCTAAAACACTAGCTTTGGTTAACTCAAATGGCAATGGCTCATGTAGAACTGAAAACAAAACCCTTATTGAAACCATACAAATAATGCACTGATTGACATTGGCAAGTATGTTGGGGAAAAAAGGGACACAATGCACAGTATACTGGAAATCAGTTGATATCTGTAATCATTTGGAATTAATGTTTGTCCCGGTTTTAAATCAATACTTCTGCCATAAAATGCATGTATAACGTTTCATTTCAGAGTGGTTAATGTCCCAATATGTTCAGTTGTTAGGTAAATGCCATCTGGGAGATACTTGTGCACTATGTGGTTCGTGCGTAGTTGTTGAATTAGAACGTTCTGCGTTGCCACTTGCTCGCAGTGACAGTTGTCAGGGAACTCAGTTCAATGTTGGAAAAAAACATTATTCCCATGACGTGGTTTTGAAATGAGAATTAGCATCAAGGCTAAGCCACGACCCATTGGCGTCATTGGGAGTGACGCATTAATAAACAACATTTTTTTCTTTTCTGGAAACAACAATTGGAACGCACTTTGATAATCATTGTACAGATGACTTCCCTTTCGATGCCAAATGTTCCCATAATCTGATTCCCTTCCGTCTCAACCAAGTTGTGTTTAGCTTTGTGGGTCTGTTCGTTTCTCTGTTTTTAAAAGTCTGTCTTATTCTGACAAATCAAGATGCTTGTTGGCTGTTATTAATTACATTGCTATAACTGTATTGGAACACACTGTTGTTGAGCATTTATCTTGTTCAACGTAGAACTCAGTCTCTGATAACTCTGTATCATTTGTGGCATGACTTTGATGCCTACAGGACAAACAGCAAGAAGATACTGGCTACATGGTGGATTTTAAACACAACAATCAGACAGAATTGTTCAGACAAATATTCTTAAGTCTTTCCAACACAACAAGGTATCAGACAAACCCTCCTTTCCATGGAAAACAGAAAGAACAAAAAAAACTAAACAGCTTACTGTTCATTTGTCTCATATCATAAAATGTATTCTCAGGTGAAATAAAACATGCTTATGTCAAACGGGGAGACTGAAAATCCCCAATCATCGTGAGCGACCGTGACAGAGAGAGAGAGAGGGGGAGGGAGAGAGAGAGTCAGACAGAAAGACGTGCTTTGGTGACGGACTTGTTCTGCGGCAGCTGCTTAGATTACTGTGTTTGGGCTTAAGCCTGCCTCCCCGTCGCTCACCTCAACTGCACTCTACTCCTCAGTCATATCCTCCCTCCCTCCCTCCCTCGCTCGCTCCACTCCTCCCCCCTCCCTCCCTCGCTCCCCTCCTCCCCCTCTCTGGCTCTCTCTACCTCTCTCTCCAGTAGAGCAATACCTCCCCCTACAGGCCTTCTCTCTGAGTCTTCAATGTGCTGGCTCCACAAGAATATCACCACTATCACTGTCCACATGGCAAGCACCAGCAACCAGACAAATATTTGGACCTGCATGGACTGGAAGTTGCACAGGCTGAGAGGAGGAGAGGAGAGGGATTCCGCTGTCTGAATGGATGGCTGGCTGATTGATGGCTTTTCCTCAGAACCAGCTGAACAACAGCCAGTGTGAGCTGAGGCTCTGTGACTTTAGCTGACCACCGTTGCGACGAACTGGCTGACTCCCGTTGGGACAAAGTGGCTGACTCCAGTTGGGACAAAGTGGCTGACCCCCGGTGGGAAGGCGTGGCCAAACGGTCAGAACTCATGTATCTGGTGCACGTAGCTTCACGTATGGACCACAGGGTTCAGAGAAGAGGAGTGGGGGGAAGAGGGAAGGCTTCCATGAGTGCCTGTCTGGGGCTCAGATCAAATGGGGACAGTGGTCAGTGGGGGTTGGTGGGGTAGGGGATGAGCAGGCCTGGAACTTCTTGATTTTAGGAGCAAGGCTATTTGGCCTTCTAGGGGTGCCCAATCTACCAGGGCCATCTGCCAGGGCACCAAGGCCATCTGCCAGGGCACCAAGGCCATCTGCCAGGGCACCAAGGCCATCTGCCAGGGCACCAAGGCCACCTGCCAGAGCACCAAGGCCACCTGCCAGAGCACCAAGGCCACCTGCCAGAGCACCAAGGCCACCTACCAGAGCACCAAGGCCATCTGCCAGGGAACCAAGGCCATTAACCAGAATAGCCCATTTAAATTGATTTGAAAACCAAAAAACACAAACTATTCTGTTAAGAAAAACCTAAGTGTATGTAAATGTACATAAAAGACTAGCCTACATGTCGGAGTGTAGGGGATAGCCTGTCATATTGGCTACAGCCTATCATGTCTACACCGATGCTGACATGATGGAGGACCCAGAAAATGTAGCCAGTCAAAAGTTTGGACACACCTACTCATTCAAGAATGCCAAGTTGTCATCAAGGCAAAGGGTGGCTACTTTGAAGAATCTCAAATATATTTTGATTTGTTTAACACTTTTTTGGGTACTACATGATTCCATATGTGTTATGTCATAGTTTTGATGTCTTCACTATTATTCTACAATGTAGAAAATAGTAAAAATAAATACAAATTCCAAACTTTTGACGGGTACTGTATAGACTAAACGCCAGTCATGTTTGACAAATATAATGTAGGATAAATCATATTAACATCTAAAAGCTTGATTCTGTTGGCATACTGGAATCACTGTTCGTTCGTTAGGAAAGGACAGGAAGGCCATTGGCTGTAATCTGAGCGGAGGCAGTCAACATTTTGAAACTATTTAACCATAAACGCAATGGTTTAAAACCTGGATTTTTTATTATTTCATTTTAAGAGGCATGTCTTACCTTMTTTAAAGTAGCCTAGCCAAATTCAGACCATAGGAATGTTGAGGGAATTATTTTCTCAGCACTTCCTCATATGCCCTTGAAACCAGTAGGATATTTCTACTGGTTTTCAAATTAACCTTCTTTCATTGTCCAGCAGCGATGGACACAATCCTTGTTATATTAGCAACCAATGCTAGTTGTTGCATCTTTAGATCWTATTTTTTCAAAATTTCAAAATMATYTTTTCATCTCGGTCACATGAAACCACTTGCGTCAGCCTTATTTCTTTAAAAAATAATGTTTTATGGAGAGTGGTTGTATGAATTTGGGATCTATCGTCCCACAACAGTCCCAGAGTCTGTTTGGAATTTCTTTATGCCACAGAATGACAAGCTGACCAATAGAATAGGTAGGCAAAATGTTGTACTATGGGYGGATAGTAGATTGACCAGAGAKGGTTAGTGGGAGGAGCTATAGGAGGATGGGCTCATTGTAATGGCTGGAATYGAATATATGGAACGGTATCAAACACATCAAACATATGGAAATTCCATGTACTACATTACCTCCTATAGCTCCTCCCACCGGCCTCTACTGAGATTGACATAGGCTAGTGATTTTGCTGTTTGTTACTCCTCTATTTGGCTGAGGAAAAGTAAAGGTGGACAATTATTTTAACGTCTTCAATGTGCGCCTCGGAATTCGATAAGGAGACGCTCCGTTGCGTCCCCGATGTGTCTGTCTTCACTTGTAGCCTACTTCGGAGCTGCAATGCATGTGAGAAGGACCCAATCATGTGACGGGCATTGGCTAATAAGAATTGAGATATCTGAGAGAGCTATGTGTGTGAGAGGTGCTTCGGAACACGACTATTGGCAGCCGGGAGAAGGGAATTATAATTATTATATTCAGCCTAAGGGCATAACGGCACCTTTGGCCGCAAGGCATGGATCTTTTTAGGGCCACACAAGGGGCATGGCTGATGCCACCGGGACTTTTGAAGCCTGGGGGTGAGGGATGAGGACATTTGAAGCCTGGGGGTGAGGGAGGGGGACATTTGAAGCCTGGGGGTGAGGGAGGAGGACATTTGAACCCTGGGGGTGAGGGAGGAGGACATTTGAAGACTGGGGGTGAGGGACGAGGACATTTGAAGCATGGGGGTGAGGGACGAGGACATTTGAGGCTCCTTTGGTCCTGTTTATGAAGGCCTCAACTTGAAATTCCCAAAATTATTTCAACTAGTTTGCCTTGGCAGAGACTTCTAAGTATTTCCAAATGCTATTTGGTTTACCAATTTTGCCAAGCAATCAATGTCAATATAAAAGTAATTGGAAGTACGTTAACAGGCCGACATTACACAAATGACATTACACAGAAGTTTGTTGTCAGTGAAAACGTTGGTAGACTAAACTTTTTCTCATTTGAGTGGATGTTCAGACACAGTTCCATGAATCTCCCGACAGTCATTTTTCAGACCTTATATCTGCTAAGTAGCGATGTGATGCTGCAGAAATAAAGGTTATCACCATGACGTACCGCTTGACCTGTGTGACACACAGGGTATAGGTTTACTATTGGGCTATCTGCCTAAGAGATTCTTTATAAGACTGCAAATCTAAATATTGTCATGTTGTGTATTCAGAGAAAAAATCTATTGATTGGCAATAGTTGTGGCTAAAATGCTTACAACTACGTATACATATATTCTAAAAATCAAGGAGCCACTTGCAATYGCGTCGAGAAATCTGGGGCAGCCCTTTCCTGCAGTCAAATGACCTAGTGGCCTCATGGGTGGAACGTTWGATTTTTTTTCTTCCGAAAATCCAGTGTTTCTTTGTCAAGCGGTTTTATTATATTTCAGTCTTCTGTAATGTATAYAAAGTGTAATATTGGGATGGACAAACTTTGAAGCATAAAAATCACATCTGATTAATAGTTTAACCCAATAGCCTTACAATTTTTCTAATTCGTTTTTCTAAAATGCGCAAACTTCTTTTGTGTGTGGGATTTGGCAGATGTGAACGTTGCATGGTGAGATAATCAGGTCTTTTCTGCAGGGCCACTTTAGTTCTGAAACATTTTGGAAGTGCTTTCTAATTAAGTTAGATCCACTTTATTTAATTCAGAAAATCCAGTCYAGTCAATTAACCAGGAGCGGTCGGGGGCAGTGAGTTTGATAGGTCAGAGGTGAATCGCATATGGCCTGAAGCCCAGTCCAGAGGGAGCCTCAGGAAACCACAGAGTTCAGAGAGAGCGAGAGACATGCACTATGGGTTCATGTAGTACTTTGTCCGCAATGACCCACGGGATTATTGCAGGTGACAACTTGGACCAAGATATAACCAACCAGGTTAAGTTGTTATTCGCCATCCTCTGTTATTATAAGGGAAGAAGAAGAGTGGACTGGACAACGAAGTAAAGATCGTTTAGATATCACTATCCACATAAAATACAATAGACATCGTTCTTTGCCTGGAGTCACAGTTTGTTATGGAGTCAACCTGACACCAAATTGATGAATTCAAAGCAAAAACACTATCACTGCATTAAGATAATCACAGGAGGAGATGCCTGTCTGGCTGCATGGCAGCTGGCCATGTTTGTTACCCAAGGCCTGTGTTCTAAAGAGATGACAGGTTCGCCTCCCACAGGCTGTCTCCTCTTGGCAGGTGACCAGCTCAGGTGGGGCACACAAGGACASGCTGCAGCGGGACAAGCTGTAGCCTGGAGATACTAGTAGACGTACAGCAAAACACGGCTCATTATGGAGAGCTCTGAGAGTTCCGACGTAGCTCCTCTGGACAACACCCACTTCTATCAACTTCTATCCGAACTACTGTCTCATTAGTGGCTGCTGATGGGAATCTCACCCCCCCCGGGAATGACGAGAGAACAACTCCAGTGTCAGTCCAAGTGTTATGCAATACAATGAGGCCTTTTGAAAAACTGGAACTTTCTGTTCGTCTGGCACATTCAGATTCACAAGGCAAGGCAGCGACATGGCTCGGAACGTGGATGGCTTGTTTGTATCACCACAGAACAAGAAACTAAAACCAATAATACAAATATTTTTTATCTGGGTAAATCACATCTGTCATCTATGTAAGAACTGAGTAATACAAGTTTGGCTAGCTTTGATGTTTTTTCAACACATGCTAAATGAGTTCGCACAACACAATGTTTTTTTTTGCCTCAACTTAAAAATGTGTGTTTTCCAACACATAGCTACATAGTGCCGATTCCAGCTACAATAGTAATTTCAAATCAAATCAAAGTTTATTTGTCACGTGCGCTGAATACAACAGGTGTAGACCTTACAGTGAAATGCTTACTTACAGGCTCTAACCAATAGTGCAAAAAAGGTTAGGTGAACAATAGGTAAGTAAAGAAATAAAACAGTAAAAAGACAGGCTATATACAGTAGCGAGGCTATAAAAGTAGTGAGGCTACATACAGACACCGGTTAGTCAGGCTGATTGAGGAAGTATGTASATGTAGATATGGTTAAAGTGACTATGCATATATGATGAACAACATTAACAATGTCTACACTATATTTCTGATTAATTTGATGTTATTTTAATGTACAAAAAAATCTGCTTTTCTTTCAAAAACAAGGACATTTCTAAGTYACCCCAAACTTTTYAACTGTAGTGTATTTATGTGGCAAGTACATGGTAATKACTAAATAAAAWATCACATAGATGTTGTGACTAGGTATGTACTTATAAGGTCCTCAATAATAACCTTTGGGACAAAAATATACTATTTCATTACATTTTACTAAGTATGTAGTACTTACTTGCTTGGTTCCTAGTAATTAAGTTTGGGACTGAATAGTTACCATGCATTTACTTTTTGATACTAGGTATTTACCTGGTTATTAGGTAATAATTACCAAGCTGTAAAATAAGGGTTGCCAAAAGTATAAACACAAATATGACATTCTGCATGACATTAGCAGCCTTGTGGTCCAAATAGCATACCTGCTCTCTTTTAACACCAATAAACAATTTAAATTCTAATGGTCTACACACTGATGTAAGATTGTAAATCAATTTGTGTACCATTGGAATTTAAACAAACTGATTTACAATTTAAACAATCTTGAATCAGTCTGTAGACCATTAGAATTTAAACAGAGGTCAGTAGACCAAGTATAAACCAGCATTAAGTGTTGAGGAGCCTATTGTTGTGCCTTTTACTTGGAGTTTGAAAGAGGCTCTTCGGGGTCTCCATCAGTCTCAGCCCTTTGGCATTCACCTGGAATGTGATTATACCCAAGATCACCCAAACGCCTGTGAACCCTGCAAGAGGATACTACATGCCAGAGAGTGACGACACTCCTCAACCAACATCCTGAAGGCTCTCAGCTTTCACATATTGGCAGGTACTGGCTCCATCTGCACAGGCAGGGCATTGTCCCTCACGTCTAAATCCTTCTGACTACCACACTTTGTATTAGAAAGCCACACTGTGTGCACTCCACAACTGCACCTTCGAAAGGATTCCTYTGATACATTTCTTTGATGTACAGTCCAAGGCTACTGGGACAGAGGCCTTAAGGACTTTCTAGTAGGGTCCCCTATACGGATTTGTCAAAACGTGATCCCACAGACAGACATTCTGAGAATGTTAGAAACATGGCGTTCACGTCAGCTAGAGAATTTGGTTTGCTGAGTTAATTGATAATGGATACAGTTCAGGGGTATTTCCAATCCCGAAGACCAACTCAAGCACTTGGTATGGAGGATTTACACTGGCTTCAGAAAATATTCACWCCCCTAAACATTTTTTTCCACATTTTGTTGTGTTACAGCCTGAACTTAAAATATATATTTTTTTTTTCAACATTTTTACAAAATAATAAAAAATTAAGAGCTGAAATGTCAATGAGTCAATAATTATTCAAACCCCTTTTTTTATGGCAAGCCTAAATTAGTTCAGGAGGAAAAGTTTGTTTAACAAGTCGCATAAATTGCATGGACTCACTCATTGTGCAATAATAGTGTTTAACATGATTTTGGAATGACTACCTCACCTCTGTACCCCACACATACAGTACAATTACCTGTAAGGTCCCTCTGTCGACCAATGAATTTCAAACACAGATTTAACCACAAATACCAGGGAGGTTTTCCAATGCTTCGCAAAGGGGCACCTATTGGTAGATGCGTAAAATTGAAAAAAGCAGACATTGAATATCCCTTGGTGCATGGTGATGTTATTAATTACACTTTGGYTGGTGTATCAATACACCCAGTCACTACAGAGATACTAACTCCGCTACCGGAGAGGACGGATACTGCTCAGGGATTTCACCATTGGGCCAATGGTGACTTTAAAACAGTTACAGAGTTTAATGGTTGTGATATGAGAAAACTGAGGATGGATCAACAACATTATAGTTACTCCACAATACTAACCTAAATGACAGAGGGAAAAGAAGGAAGCCTGTACAGAATAAAAATATTCCAAAACACGCATCCTGTTTGCAACAAGGCAGTAAAGTAATACTGCAAAAAAAATGTGGCAAAGCAATTAACTTTCTGTTCTGAATACAAGGTGTTATGTTTGGGGCAAATCCATTACAACACATTACTGAGTACCACTCTCCAAATTTTCAAGCATGGTAGTGGCTGCATCATGTTATGGGTATGCTTAAAAGGCACAACAATATGCTCCTCAACACTTAATGCTGGTTTATACTTGGTCGTTAAGGACTGGGTAGTTTTTCAGGATAAAAAAGAAACTGAATAGAGCTAAGCACAGGCAAAATCCTAGAGAAAAACCTGGTTCAGTCTGCTTTCCACCAGACACTGGGAGATAAATTCACCTTTCAGCAGGACAATAACCTGAAGCACAAGGCCAAATCTACACTAGTGTTGCTTACACTGCTGCTACTCTCTGTTATTATCTARGCATAGTCACTTTAATAACTCTACCTATATGTACATATTACCTCAATTACCTCYACTAACTGGTGCCCCCGCARATTGACTCTGTACCGGTACCCCCTGTATATAGCCTCGCTATTGTTATTTTACTGCTGCTCTTTAATTATTTGTTACTTTTATTTCATAATCATAATTTTTTTAGGTATTTATTTTATTTTAATTAAACTGCATTGTTGGTTAGGGCTTGTAAGTAAGCATTTCACTGTAAGGTCTAAACCTGTTGTATTCAGCATTTCACTGTAAGGTCTACACCTGTTGTATTCAGCATTTCACTGTAAGGTCTACACCGGTTGTATTTGGCGCATGTGACAAATACAATTTGATTTGATGTTCCTGAGTAGTCGAGTTACAGTTTTGACTTAAGTCTACTTGAAAAACTATGGCAAGAAATAAAAATGTTTGTCTAGCAATGATCAACAACCAATTTGACAGACTTTGAAGAGTTTTGAAAAGAATAAATGGGCAATTGTTGCATAATCCAGGTGTGGAAATCTCTTAGAGACTTASCTAGAAAGACTCACAGCTGTAATRGCTGCCAAAGGTGCTTCTACAAAGTATTGACTCAGGGGTGTGAATACTTATGCGAATGAGATATTTCTGTATTTCATTTTCAATACATTTGSAAACACATGTTTTAACTTTGTCGTTATGGGGTTTTGTGTGTTGATGGCTGTAACACAACAACATGTYGAATAAGTCAAGAGGTATGAATACTTTCTGAAGGCKCTGTATGTAGTAGTGCTACTGCAGTTGTTGTAGGCTACAGTGCGTCTCTACACTTGATCATGATTTTAGKCGAGCCACTCCAGTGCCTTTAGGGTCAGCTATGGTGAATACGTAGAAAAACACCAAAAGGGATAACTTGTTTCTACACTAATCTGTGACTTTTACTATCACCGGGGCAGGGCGCATTGAGACACGCACTCTACATAGAGCGGATCAGCACCACCGCTTCATTTCCCAGCTGAAGTAACATAAGGAACACTCAGCAAATAGCAAACAAACCAAGCATTTCATCTGTTAATATCCCAAAGCAGAGTATCCCTCATTGTCCAAATGTCATCATGTTAGGAGTAATGCCACCGGAAAATCCCCACTAGTCTAGCTTCTAATCTCATATTTGACTGTAGTCTTTCCTAGATTTGCCAGAGTGAACACAGATTAGGATTAAATAACAGGAAATGGATCATATTTATGCGCTTTCTAATTTATTTGTTTTTTTTGCTTTTTAAATTTTGCTGTCCCAAAGTGAACCTTTAATTTACATTGTGCTAGCGGGATTGTAACATGAATTAGTTCACAAATGGTAAAATGCTATACAATTTCCTGGGGCATAAATTAGTACCCATAATGAACCACAAAATGATTATTCTGGGGTGGTAATGAATATCATTACCTTTTGAAACTTAATTGACCCTTTCCACTCTTCGCTTTGCAGAAGACTTCTGGGGTGGTAATGAATATCATTACCTTTTGAAACTTAATTGACCCTTTCCACTCTTCGCTTTGCAGAAGGCTTCTGAGGCTACAACTTCATGTCATAGTGCCACAGTTCCTGAAAAACATGATGTATATGCTGTAGGTGAGTCTCAATCTGATGAATAGACAATTCCATAATTACCCATGACCACCTCTGAAGAATCATTTTGTGTTTTATTATGGGTACTCATTTATACCCAGGAAATTGGATAGCATTTTACCATTATTTGTGAACTAATTGATGTTGCAATATACAATATATAACCTTCCTATCCCGCTAGCCCAATGTAAATTCAAGGTTCACTTTGGGACAACAGAATGTAAAATWAAAAAATTAAAAGCGCATAAATATGGTCAATTTCCTGTGATTTAATCCTAATCTGTGTTCACTCTGGCAAATCTAGGAAAGACTAGTCAAATAGGAGATTAGAAGCTAGACTAGTGGGGATTTTCCGGTGGCATTACTCCTAACATGATGACATTTGGACAATGAGGGATACTCTGCTTTGGGATATTAACAGATGAAATGCTTGGTTTGTTTGCTATTTGCTGAGTGTTCCTTATGTTACTTTAGCTGGGAAATGAAGCGGTGGTGCTGATCCGCTCTATGTAGAGTGCGTGTCTCAATGCGCCCTGCCCCGGTGATAGTAAAAGTCACAGATTAGTGTAGAAACAAGTTATCCCTTTTGGTGTTTTTCTACGTATTCACCATAGCTGACCCTAAAGGCACTGGAGTGGCTCGTCTAAAATCATGATCAAGTGTAGAGACGCACTGTAGCCTACAACAACTGCAGTAGCACTACTACATACAGGGCCTTCAGAAAGTATTCATACCTCTTGATTTATTCTACATGTTGTTGTGTTACAGCCATTAACACACAAAACCCCATAACGACAAAGTTAAAACATGTGTTTGCAAATGTATTGAAAATGAAATAGAGTAATATCTCATTCGCATAAGTATTCACACCCCTACTTTGTACAAGCACCTTTMGTGGCGATTACAGCTTTACAGTCATTCTGGATAAGTGTAAGAGCTTTCCACACCTAGACTGTGCAACATTTGACCATTATCCTTTRCAAAATTCTTCAAGCCCTGTGAAAATGTTGGTTGATCATTGCTAGACAACCATTTTCAGGTATTGACAGAATATCAAGAAGATTTAAGTCAAAACTGTAACTCAGCTACTCATGGACATTCACTGTCTTCTTGGTAAGCAAATCCAGTGTAAATTTGGCCTTGTGTTTGAAGTTATTGTCCTGCTGAAAGGTGAATTATTCACCCAGTGTCTGATGGAAAGCAGACTGAACCAGGTTTTCTAGGATTTTGCCTGTGCTTTAGGTCCATTCCATTTATTTTTTKTTCAGAAAAACTCCCCCCGTCCTTAATGATTAAAAGCATACCCATAACGAGTGAGACAATTAAGCGCCACCTTAGCTTACTGGTCACAATAACACCCACCCAAAGCAGGTGTAACAGTATAACTTTATGGCGTCCCCTCGCCCCAACCCGGGCGCGAAACAGGGACCCTCTGCACACATCAACAACAGTCACCCACGAAGCGTCGTTACCCATCGCTCCACAAAAGCCGCGGCCCTTGCAGAGCAAGGGGCAAAACTAATTCTAGGTTTCAGAGCAAGTGACGTAACTGATTGAAACGCTATTAGCGCGTACCCGCTAACTAGCTAGGCATTTCACATCCGTTACACTGGCGCTCCAGCAGGTATATCTCAGTGGTCATCCCCAAAGCCAACACCTCCTTTGGCCGCCTTTCCTTCCAGTTCTCTGCTGCCAATGACTGGAACGAATTGCAAAAATTGCTGAAGCTGGAGACTTTAAACATCAGTTATCTGAGCATTTAACTGATCGCTGCAATTGTAAATAGCCCACCCAATCAACCTACCACATCCCCATATTGTTTTTATTTACTTTTCTGCTCTTTTAAGGCTATCAAGTGAGGTCAGATCGTGATGGCGAGATCATGGAACGGGCAGTCCTTCCCCGGGAGGAAGAGCAGCTCCGCTTGCCGAGGTTCAGCTTGAGGTGGTGATCCGTCATCCACACTGATAATGTCTGCCAGACATGCAGGATGCGATTCGCCACCTGGTTATCAGAAGGGGGAAAGGAGAAGATTAATTGTGTGGTCGTCTGCATGCAATGATAGGAGAGACCATGTGAGGATATGAAGACCAAGTGACTTGGTGTATAGCGAGAATAGAGAGACCTTAGAACAGAGCCCTGGGGGACACCAGTGGGAGAGCACGTGGTGCGGAGACAGATTCTCGCCACGCCACCTGTAGGAGCGACCTGTCAGGTAGGACGGCAATCCAAGCGTGGGCCGCGCCGGAGATGCCAACTCGGAGAGGGTGGAGAGGGGATCTGATGGTTCACAGTATCAAAGGCAGCCGATAGGTCTAGAAGGATGAGAGCAGAGGAGAGAGAGTTAGCTTTAGCAGTGCGGAGCGCCTCCGTGACACAGAGAAGAGCAGTCTCAGTTGAATGACTAGTCTTGAAACCTGACTGATTATGATCAAGAAGGTCATTCTGAGAGAGATTAGCAGGAGAGCTGGCCAAGGACGGCACGTTCAAGAAGTTTGAGAGAAAAGAAAGAAGGGATACTGGTCTGTAGTTGTTGACATCGGAGGGATCGAGTGTAGGTTTTTTCAGAGGGGGTGCAACTCTCGCTCTCTTGAAGGCGGAAGGGACGTAGTCAGCGGTCAAGGATGAGTTGATGAGCGAGGTGAGGTAAGGGAGAAGGTCTCCGAAATGGTCTGGAGAAGAGAGGAGGGGATAGGGTCAAGCGGGCAGTTTGTTGGGCGGCCGGCCGTCACAAGACGCGAGATTTCTCTGGAGAGAGAGGGGAGAAAGAGGTCAAAGCACAGGGTAGGGCAGTGTGAGCAGAACCAGCGGTGTCGTTTGACTTAGCAAACGAGGATCGGATGTCGTCGACCTCTTTTCAAATGGACGAAGTCATCCGCAGAGAGGGAGGAGGGGGGGGAGGAGGATTCAGGAGGGAGGAGAAGGTGGCAAAGACTTCTAGGGTAGAGCAGAGTCTTGGAATTTAGAGTGGTAGAAAGTGGTCTTAGCAGCAGAGACGAAGAGAGAAATGTAGAGAGGAGGGAGTGAAAGGATGCAGGTCCGCAGGGAGGGGAGTTTCCTCCATTTCCGCTCGGCCGCCCTCGAGCCTGAGTTCTAGTGACCGACATGATCCGATGCCGACGATGCAGAGTGACCACCCGTGATGGGGATCCAGAAAAAGAGCAGGGGGAGCGAGCAGAAGGGAGAGGACGATAGGGGCGTGTGAGAAGGTTAGACAGAGGAAATGATGTATGGTATAAAAGAGAGAAGACAGTTGCGGACGGCGCTTAATACAACCGATACAGCTAGAAGAGTTGATCAACACAAAGTAAACGGAAAATAATACTCAGACAGTAGATCTTGGAACCAGATAGCCTCAGATAGGCAGGTATGTGTGGGATGAAAGAAGGATACAAGTAGTGGCATGCAAGACTGAGGGGAGTTGCAATGAGATTAGTGGAAGAACAGCATCTAGTAAAGATGAGGTCAGCGTATTGCCTGCCTGTGAGTAGAGGGGAAGGTGAGAGGGTGAGGTCAAAAGAGGAGAGGAGTGGAAAGAAGGAGGCAGAGAGGAATGAGTCAAAGGTAGACGTGGGGAGGTTAAAGTCACCCAGAACTGTGAGAGGTGAGCCATCCTCAGGAAAGGAACTTATCAAGCGTCAAGCTCATTGATGAACTCTCCAAGGGAACCTGGAGGGCGATAAAATGATAAGGATGTTAAGCTTGAAAGGGCTGGTAACTGTGACAGCATGGAATTCAAAGGAGGCGATAAGACAGATGGGTCAGGGAGAAAGAGAGAATGTCCACTTGGGAGAGATGAGGATCCCAGTGCCACCACCCCGCTGACAGAAGCTCTCGGGGTGTGTGAGACACGTGGGCAGAACGAGAGAGAGGCAGTAGGAGAGTAGCAGTGTTATCTGTGGTAATCCATGTTTCCGTCAGTGCCAAGAAGTCGAGGGACTGGAGGGAGGCATAGGCTGAGATGAATTCTGCCTTGTTGGCCGCAGAGGCTGCCGGAGACCTGGAACCACGTGGGTCGTGCGCGCTGGGACCACCAGGTTAGAGTGGCGGCGGCCAGCGGTGTGAAGCGTTTGTATGGTCTGTGCAGAGAGGAGAGAAGAGGGATAGACGACACATAGTTGACAGGCTACAGAAGAGGCTACGTAATGCAAAGGAGATTGGAATGACAAGTGGACTACACGTCTCGAATGTTCAGAAAATTAAGTTTACGTTGCAAAAAATCTTATTGACTAAATGATACAGTGCTGCTGGCTGGTGAAGTAGGCTAGCTAACAGTGGCGCGTTGTTGACTTAGTTTGAAAGTGTAGCTGGCTAGGTAGCCCTCGGTACCTGGCTAGGTAACTTGACAATTACTCTAAACTACACAATTATCTTGGATACAAAGACAGCAAAGACAACTATGTAGCTAGCTAACACTACACTAATCAGTCGTTCGTTGTAATGTAATAGTTTCTACAGTGTGCTATTCGGTAGACGGTAGACGGGCTAGCTGGCTAGCTGCTAGCAGCTAGCAGTGTTGACTACGTTGACTACGTTAGGACGAAATAGCTGGCTAGCTCGGTAATTACGATAATTACTCTAACTACACAATTATCTTTGATACAAAGACGGCTATGTAGCTAGCTAAGATCAGACGGTTGTACTGTAATGAATGTAATACTAGCGCAGCGAATGCGACCACTCGCTCAAAACGGGAAGTGTTTATTGTAATGGTGAGAGGTTAGCATGTCTTGGGGTTATGATATAAAATGCTAACTTCACCTGTTATTGTAATGGTGAGAGGTTAGCATGTCTTGAGGGTATGATATTTGTGCGTCTAACTTCTCACTCATCATTATTCATTCAGAATTATCCTAATCGTGGTAGATCCACATTATTGTAG
Organism: Salvelinus sp. IW2-2015; assembly: GCF_002910315.2. Classification (NCBI taxonomy): domain Eukaryota; kingdom Metazoa; phylum Chordata; class Actinopteri; order Salmoniformes; family Salmonidae; genus Salvelinus; species Salvelinus sp. IW2-2015. The sequence goes on from NC_036849.1 coordinate 31,193,340, forward strand.
AAGTTTTAAAACATATTCTATTCTTTTTTACAATTAAAGTTACGCCAAAATACATACATAATTTACTATTTATTTCTATTGGGCACAAAATAATCTGAAACAAACAAAACAGAAAATGCATCAAAAAATGTGTAGAATCTGTCACAGGCCGGCTCATAGCCTGTGACAAATGAGGGGACACGAACAACAGGTATAGGCCAATTAAAAAGGTTCTTTATTCTAAACAAAACTATTAACTTTAAACAAAGAAAAAGGAATGAGGTGTGGAAGTATCATAATGTAGAGGTGTATGTAAAGTGCAGGGATGTTGAATCTGTGTGTGTAATATGACTGAGTGAAAACTATTACAACTACAAAGGAACAAACAAAACAGGATCATACCTGGAGGAGCAGAGAGAGAGAGAGAAGTGATTAGTGAAG